>NC_086445.1:456060014-456360014 GCF_028390025.1 Pseudophryne corroboree | reverse complement strand
CCCAACGGTTTAATAGCATGTGGAAAACTTCTGGATGAAGTCTCCACTCTCCCGGGTGAAGGTCGTGTCTGCTGAGGAAGTCTGCTTCCCAGTTGTCCACGCCCGGGATGAATACTGCTGACAGTGCTATCACGTGATTCTCCGCCCAGCGAAGGATCCTGGCAGCTTCTGCCATTGCCCTCCTGCTTCTTGTGCCGCCCTGTCTGTTTACATGGGCGACTGCCGTGATGTTGTCCGACTGGATCAACACCGGTCTTCCTTGAAGCAGAGGTTCCGCCTGGCTTAGAGCATTGTAGATTGCTCTTAGTTCCAGAATGCTTATGTGAAGAGACTTTTTCAGGCTCGACCACACTCCCTGGAAATTTCTTCCCTGTGTGACTGCTCCCCAGCCTCTCTGGCTGGCACCCGTGGTCACCAGGATCCAATCCTGCATGCCGAATCTGCGGCCCTCCAATAGATGAGCCTCCTGCAACCACCACAGAAGGGATACCCTTGTCCTCGGCGACAGGGTTATCCGCAGGTGCATCTGAAGATGCGACCCTGACCATTTGTCCAACAGATCCCTTTGCATGGAATCTGCCGAAAGGAATTGCTTCGTAAGAAGCTACCATTTTTTTTTCCCAGGACTCTTGTGCATTGATGTACAGACACCTTTCCTGGTTTTAGGAGGTTCCTGACCAGGTCAGATAACTCCTTGGCTTTTTCTTCGGGAAGAAAAACCTTTTCTGAACTGTGTCCAGAATCATCCCCAGGAACAGCAGACGAGTTGTCGGCATTAATTGGGATTTTGGAATATTCAGAATCCATCCGTGCTGCTTTAGCACCTCTTGAGATAGTGCTAAACCCATCTCTAGCTGTTCTCTGGACCTTGCCCTTATTAGGAAATCGTCCAAGTATGGGATAATTAATACGCCTTTTCTTCGAAGAAGAAATATTATCTCGGCCATTACCTTTGTAAAGACCCGAGGTGCCGTGGACAAACCAAACGGCAGCGTCTGAAACTGATAGTGACAGTTTTGTACAACGAACCTGAGGTACCCCTGGTGTGAGGGGTAATTGGAACGTGGAGATACGCATCCTTGATGTCCAAGGATACCATAAAGTCCCCTTCTTCCAGGTTCGCTATCACTGCTCTGAGTGACTCCATCTTGAACTTGAACTTCTTTATGTACAGGTTCAAGGACTTCAGATTTAGAATAGGCCTTACCGAGCCATCCGGCTTCGGTACCACAAAAAGAGTGGAATAATACCCCTTCCCTTGTTGTAGAAGAGGTACCTTGACTATCACCTGCTGAGAATACAGCTTGTGAATGGCTTCCAAAACCGTCTCCCTTTCTGAGGGGGACGTTGGTAAAGCAGACTTCAGGAAACGGCGAGGTGGCTCTGTCTCTAATTTCAAACTGTACCCCTGAGATATTATCTGCAGGATCCAGGGATTTACCTGCGAGTGAGCCCACTGCGCGCTGTAATTCTTGAGACGACCGCCTACCGCCCCCGAGTCCGCTTGCGAAGCCCCAGCGTCATGCTGAGGCTTTTGTAGAAGCCGGGGAGTGCTTCTGTTCCTGGGAAGGAGCTGCCTGTTGCTGTCTCTTCCCTCGTCCTCTGCCTCGTGGCAGATATGAATAGCCCTTTGCTCTCTTATTTTTAAAGGAACGAAAAGGCTGCGGTTGAATGGTCGGTGCCTTTTTCTGTTGGGGAGTGACTTGAGGTAGAAAAGGTGGATTTCCCGGCCGTAGCCGTGGCCACCAAATCCGATAGACCGACCCCAAATAACTCCTCTACGCATCGCCTGTCCACTGTCGTGTCCATAAAGCTCTTCTGGCCGAAATGGACATAGCACTTACCCGTGATGCCAGTGTGCAGATATCTCTCTGTGCATCACGCATATAAAGAAATGCATCCTTTATTTGTTCTAACGACAGTAAAATATTGTCCCTGTCCAGGGTATCAATATTTTCGATCAGGGACTCTGACCAAACTACCCCAGCACTGCACATCCAGGCAGTCGCAATAGCTGGTCGTAGTATAACACCTGCATGTGTGTATATACCTTTTTGGATATTTTCCATCCTCCTATCTGATGGATCTTTAAGTGCGGCCGTCTCAGGAGAGGGTAACGCCACTTGTTTTGATAAGCGTGTTAGCGCTTTGTCCACCCTAGGAGGTGTTTCCCAGCGCTCCCTAACCTCTGGCGGGAAAGGGTATAAAGCCAATAACTTCTTTGAAATTAGCAGTTTTTTATCGGGGCACCCCACGCTTCATCACACACGTCATTTAATTCTTCTGATTCGGTAAAAACTACTGGTAGTTTTTTCACACCCCACATAATACCCTGTTTAGTGGTACCTGTAGTATCAGCTAAATGTAACATCCCCTTTATTGCCAAAATCATATAACGTGTGGCCCTTTTGGAAAATACGGTTGATTCGTCACCTTCACTACCGGAATCAGTGCCTGTGTCTGAGTCTGTGTCGACCGACTGAGGCAAGGGGCGTTTTACAGCCCCTGACGGTGTTTGAGGCGCCTGGACAGGCACTAAGTGAGTGTCCGGCCGCCTCATGTCGGCAAACGACAGCTTAAGCGAGTTGACGCTATCCCGTAATTCCACAAATAAAGGCATCCATTCTGGTGTCGACCCCCTAGAAGGTGACATCCTCATATTTGGCAATTGCTCCGCCTCCACACCAATAACGTCCTCATACATGTCGACACACACGTACCGACACACAGCAGACACACAGGGAATGCTCTATACGAAGACAGGACCCACTAGCCCTTTGGGGAGACAGAGGGAGAGTCTGCCAGCACACACCAAAAAGCGCTATATATGACAGGGATAGCCTTATGATTAAGTGCTCCCTTATAGCTGCTTTTATATTAATATATTGCCATTTATTTTGCCCCCCCTCTCTGTTATACCCTGTTTCTGTAGTGCAGTGCAGGGGAGAGACCTGGGAGCCTTCCTGACCAGCGGAGCTGTGACAGAAAATGGCGCCGTGTGCTGAGGAGATAGGCCCCGCCCCTTTTCCGGCGGGCTCGTCTCCCGCTATTTAGTACATTTAGGCAGGGGTAAATATCTCCATATAGCCTCTGGGGCTATATGTGAGGTATTTTTAGCCTTTTTAAAGGTTTACATTTGCCTCCCAGGGCGCCCCCCCCCAGCGCCCTGCACCCTCAGTGACTGCCGTGTGAAGTGTGCTGAGAGGAAAATGGCGCACAGCTGCAGTGCTGTGCGCTACCTTAAGAAGACTGCAGGAGTCTTCAGCCGCCGATTCTGGACCTCTTCTTGCTTCAGCATCTGTGAGGGGGCCGGCGGCGTGGCTCCGGTGACCATCCAGGCTGTACCTGTGATCGTCCCTCTGGAGCTTCATGTCCAGTAGCCAAGAAGCCAATCCATCCTGCACGCAGGTGAGTTCACTTCTTCTCCCCTCTGTCCCTCGTTGCAGTGATCCTGTTGCCAGCAGGAATCACTGTAAAATAAAAAACCTAAGCTAAACTCTCTAAGCAGCTCTTTATGAGAGCCACCTAGAATTGCACCCTTCTCGTCCGGGCACAAAAATCTAACTGGAGTCTGGAGGAGGGTCATAGGGGGAGGAGCCAGTACACACCACCTGACCTGTAAAAGCTTTACTTTTGTGCCCTGTCTCCTGCGGAGCCGCTATTCCCCATGGTCCTTTCAGGAACCCCAGCATCCACTTAGGACGATAGAGAAATAGAATTTGGTGGAGAAATATCTGGCCGCCAAGATGATCCCAAAGGGTTTAAAAATCATTAAACAGGCTAGTTTTACCACTCCTACAGAGGGTTTTAAACGGAAATGGGACATGATTCTAGAAAATTGCTATTTAGATTTAATGAGGTTGATAATAGATGAGCGAAAGGTAGATCTGGAAAAATTAGATGAAGAGATTTGTGAGTTTAAGAAATTAATAGTACCTTTTTCAGATCTCCCTGACTTTAAGGAGAAAGAGAAAATTATTGAAAATAAAGCCACTCAGGCGGAAAAAGTACTTGTCATGAGGAAAACAAGGAAATTGCAATGTGACAGGAATAATGATTTAAGTCCAGAAATAGTAGGTGAAAACATGATAAAAAAAATCAGATCCTGTCCCCACAAATAAAAACAAGAAGGGACCTCAGGGGAATCGTGATGATAGAGTATATGAAAGGATAAACAGGAGACTTCCTGATTTCCAGAGCCCAAGGAGGTTTCAGGGGGGTTGGAGAGAGAATACCCATAATACCCCCAACAGAAGGAATGAGGGATTAAATCCAAAGGGGAGATGGGACCATTTGAGTGGGATTAATAGAAGAAGAGAGAACAGATGGGAACATCCCACTATAGATGAAAGGAGATTTAATTTCCCTCACCCAAATCGATTTACCCCATTAGAATGTGATTTTCCATCTCACACATCCCCTTTTTTAGGGAGAGAGAGGAGGGGGGTCCCCCTCTGGAGATGAAACGCACACATAGGGGAAAAAGGGGGAGGGGAAACAGGATCAATACAATACAATCAATAAAAAGAGAAGAAAGAGACAAACAAGGAATAAAACAAGAGTGACCACAGAGGTTAGGCAAGAAGAATCACAGGGAGCTTCAGAGGGAGAGGATAGAGTAAAAATTTTTAATTTGAGTTCACATCTTCTGTTAAAGGAGGAACGCACACTCCTAGAGAAGGGACTTAAATTCTCTCCCTCCACTAAAATTGATCAATTCAACACTTTTATAGATATTCAAAAATTTATAAGAAAGTTGACTCTGAAATTTTTTTTTAAATTAAAATCTAATGAAAATACAGTAGATGAAGTCTCAGCCATTTTGCCTTTTAGACCAAAATCCACTTTTTTCCCTTCCCATCTGAAGGGGTGTTTCTTGGAATCCTTTAGTGCGTTGGTCCAGCAAGATTTAGAGAAGTTAGAATCCCATAAGGTAAAATTCAATTTGACCTTTAAGGAAAGAAAAGCCCTTGAAACCCTGTCTAAGAAGAAGGAATTAATAATTAAGCCAGCCGATAAGGGTGGGGCTGTGGTTCTTATGGACAGGAATAAATATGAAGCGGAAGTAATTCGACAATTAAATGACATAGGTACATACAGAAAAATTAGAGGAGATCCAACCAAGAAATTTGGTTTACATCTACAAACCCTGATAGATAGCTATAGAAAAAAAGGCACAATTACGGATATGGAGGCGAAGTTTTTATTAATCGATTGTCCAATTATACCCACTATTTATATCCTGCCTAAGGTACATAAAAATGCAACTGATCCACCTGGACGCCCTATAGTATCTGGGGTGGATGCGCTCACCGCCAATCTATCCTTATTCATCGACTCATATCTTCAGCCATTGGTTTTAACTAATAAATCACACTTGAAAGACACAGGAGATGTCCTTAATCTTTTACCCATGATAGAGTGGAAAGAGGACTTTTATTTAGTCACGTCAGACGTGAGTTCGTTGTATACTATTATCGAACATAAACAAGGGATAGAGGCGGTGACTAACAAATTGAAACAATCCACCATAGATCCTAATATGATAAATTTTATTGTAGATGGAATAAATTTTATACTTACCAATAATTATTTTGTTTTTAAAGAGGAATTTTTTATACAGAAGAGGGGCACCGCCATGGGCACTAGGTTTGCCCCAAGTTATGCTAATATTTTTATGGGGGAATGGGAGGACACTTCCATTTGAACTAATAACCCCTTTGGGGCGAACCTAGTGTCCTGGCGGAGGTACATTTACGATATATTTTTTATTTGGAAAGGAGACTGGGAACAGTTAGATCTTTTTTGCACTTTTTTAAATGATAATAATAAAAATATTGTTCTTACCTTTGAAATAAGTCATACACATGTCAATTTTTTAGATTTAACTATTTATGTAGAGGATGGAGTTTTAAAGACGAAAAATTTCATTAAGCCCACTGACTGTAGATCTTTTATCAATAGGGACAGTTGCCATCATGATCGATGGCTAGATTCTATACCGTCAGGGCAGTTCAGAAGATTGAGGAAGAATTGCTCTGACAAGGAAGTTTTCCTAGAACAGGCAGATGAGATGAAGAAATGTTTTAATAAAAGTGGATATGATACAGAAAAAACCAATCTTGCCCTTCAGGAAGTCTCCCATTTAGATAGAACAACAATTTTGGGGAAACCATCACTTAGGAATAACAAAAAGGAAGATAGATTTAAATGGGTATTCACTACAAACTTTTCATCACAACATAATAAGGTACAACAGATCCTCAATAAACATTGGCGAGTCTTAAAGAAAGATCCAATAATAGGAGGAGATTTACCAGAAAAACCAGTCTGTATTTTTAGACGGGCTCCGAATCTCAAGGCCAAACTAGTGCGGAGTCTGTGTCCCATTTCACCTAAAACTTTGAGAACCTTAAACACAGGTTTTTACAGATGTGGGTCATGTATGGGTTGCAAAAAAATAAAAAATACGTTTGGGATGAAGAAGACACAGATAGATATCAATAATAAGAAGATAACGATATCAGAGTTTATTACATGTCACACGTCCAATGTAGTGTACTGCATTGAATGCACATGTAACAAATTTTACATTGGACGTACAAGCAGACCCCTAAAAGTCAGGCTTGGAGAGCATTTGAGGAACATTGGGAAGGGGATGGAGACACATGCCCTCTCAGCACATTTTAAAGAATCCCATGGATGCGATGCATCCCAGATTAAAAAATTTTATGGCCTGAAACATGTAATTGGGGATATCAGGGGGAATGATCTAGCATCCAAACTTGCACGAAATGAGATGACCATGATTTTTAATTGTAAAACTCTTGTTCCCAACGGGTTGAATAAGGATTTTGAATTAAAATGGTTTTTAAATTAATGTGCACCATTATCCTTATTCAACACTGTCTGTTTTTTATATATGGAGAAACCTCCCCTCTTTTTAACAATAAGGAAGTAATGTGCTATTTTATATATATATATTTTTATGTTGACTAAAAGATTTTATTATTTTTTATCTCCGAGGGAACTGCGATTTGCACAATGATTACCATGATATGTATACGAATTGAGGACTTATGGGACTTTTTCAATTATTACACCTTGGAAGTAAAAGGAGTACAGCACACTTCCGGCGGGTGAAATGAAGCCATAAGATCTTAACATCCGGGTGTAGTAGGCGGGACAAAGAAACGGAGGTCCGTTCCCCGGAGATGACGTCGCGGCACTTAGGAGCGACAACTTCCGGTAATCGAAGCCGAACTTCCGGTCATGTGACCGCCGCACGGAGCGGGAGTCACGAAGAAAAGAAGAAATCCAGTAATGGATTCATGAAATGTGGTAGCAATAGGGGTTAGGATAGGGTCCTTTATGTTAGGTGAATCCATGTCTGGCAATAGGATAATTGATGGGCGGGTCCAAGTGTGGTATAAATACTTAGTTAGTTCAAACCTCCAACATGCCTTGATAAAGACACAGGAAGTGTTGAAACGCGTTGGCAGGAGGATTAGAAGAGGGGAAAAGGTGTGATCATCTCTCCATAGGATTTGGGACAGCTGGTTCCAGGGACGCCTGCATGTGACAACTTACCTATGCTGTTTTTGTCTGCTTTTGTGGTGGACCATTTCCATTGGTGAGAGACCATTTCATATCCCCCCAAACTTTATTTTAATGTATATTTTAAAGGAATAAAACAGTGTTGCACTATCGGAGAATTTCTTCTCTTTTTTTGGTATGAAAACGATCTGCAAGGATATATTGACAGTAGAGAACCTACACTAGTGATATCCAGCTCCATGAAAAGCGTGTTTGTCTACCTGTAAAACGGCAGACCATCTTGTGGGGTACGAGGATTCACATACTGCATTTTAATTGATTTCATGTGGAAAATAGAATACACTATGGTTGTTCTTTTTTCTTTTTTTATTTTATGAGCGCCAAGTGGACTCAATTGGGAATTCTTTGTGACGCAATTTAGGGCCTAATTCAGCATGGATCGTTATTCTGAGAAATGCAGTTGTCTGCGAGTAGAAAGGCGCCGCCCGACAGCAAGAAAAACGCCCCATGCAAGTTTGCAAATGCATCACAGATCGCTATCCATTTGCAGATGCATATGCAATTTCCAGATCATCGAAGATTTTTTGCCATCTCAGCAAAGGTAAGTAGGTCTGAGGCTGCAACTAATCTGCGACTGAGACGGGCTGGAAGTGGTTTGCGCTGACGCCAGAGACCCTTCCCAAAAATGCCTTGGCACACCTGCGTTTTTTCTGACACACCCAGAAAACGGCAGGTTTCCTCCCAGACATGACGGCTTCCTGTCAGTCAAACAGCAGCTACATTGCGATTACGATCTGTACACATTTGAGGCATTATTACCCCTCACGTGTGCGAAATGCAAACGCTACGCATGCGCGGTCGCTCAATTTGCACATTTTTTGAATAGCGATCCATGCTGAATTAGGCCCTCAGTTCCTTATAGATATGTGAAATCTTGAATAATGATAAATAAAAATAAATGCATGAAGCACACAAAATACACACATGGGGCCTAATTAAAAGTTAACCGCAAACGTGTAGCCCAATCAAAGACGTACACCTATGATTGCATAACTGAACTATTACATATATATTCTAAGTGCACTTAACATATGCACAATTCAAAATATAGCATATACAGATGTAGCCATGCTCATCTTCGCTGTGATGCAGCATGCTGCCACACGGCTCGCCGCATGGTGTGCCAGGCTTCCAGTATTTGAAGCCAGCGATAGCTCCATTGATTCCTATTTGCCGGCTGCAAATAGTGGCAGACTGGCACACCATGCAGCATGCCGTGTCACAGCATGCTGCATCGCAGTAAAGGCCCCCATCCACTAGTCTGATTTGGGCACTTTTCATTATAGATGTATCGCATCAAATTCATCTGAAGCGTTACCTGACTGTCATCTCCCTGGCAGCTCCCATGCACCACGAGGACATGGCGGCAGAATCAGACATTTATATTTAAATACTAGCTGAATACCCATGCTTCGCTACAGAATTTCAAGTCTAATCACAAAGAGATGAAAAGCTCTGGCATTTAAGCAAATTTAATACTGCTTTTATAATTTTTTACATATATCTTTGTCAGGTCGTACCTCCGGACGGGCCTTCCCTGGATTGATGCTGTCAAAAGGCTGGCGCTGAGGAGAATAATCTGCCTCCTTCTCTGCCCCATCCCACCTCTGATGCTGCCCTGCTCAGTGCTGTAACTGGGGTTCCAGTCTATAGATAGACAGTTAAAAGATAGACAGTCATTAGGTAGACACCATATGGTCGACAGAGTCAAAAGTCAGACAGTCAAAAGTCAGACAGTCAAAAGTCCGACAGAATCAAAAGTCAGACAGAGTCAAAAGTCAGATAGTCAAAAGTCAGACAGGGTCATAAGTCAGACACACACAAAAAAAATTTCTTTGTTTTTCTGTGTTTTTTACAACTTTTGCCTGATTTACTATCCATGTCACAAACTATTACGATTCAGTAAAGTTGTGGTGAGCGTAGCGAGCCTGCGAGAGGACGAATTTCACCAAATATGGGTTAAAAATGTTTAAAAACACAAAAAAAAACAATATTTTTTTTTGTCTGACTTATGACCCTGTCTGACTTTTGACTGTCGATCATATGGTGTCTACCTAATGACTGTTTATCTGTCTATGTGCTATACCACACCCCTGTAAATGCTGAGACGACAGGCCAAGCTCCGCCCGCTGTATGTTAAATATGTAAGGTTTGCAGTGATAGGCTGACTATTCCAAAGGGCCTAGGTCTCTTTGCTTAGCTTCTCGCTCTCCTTATGGCTCCCCCATTGAAGTTAAAAGGTTTTCATTTTCACACAACACTTAAGGTCACTGGGAAAGCTATCTGTACCCTGTACACAGCAGATAAGTAGTTATTGGCTATCAAGCTTTCCTTTAATGCATTTAAGAGTCAAAATGTCTCTCTCTCCTTTCCTCCTATTGCTCTCTGAGATGTTAGGCAATGTTTAGTTCAAGTGACAGGTTATCCTCTGATAATTAAGTCATTATCCTCTCCTGACTGGAAATAGGTTGGTTAAGTACTTATATCTGAAATCTGATGCAGTCTATCTATAGATATAAAATCGGATGTATGTATATACACTGCTCAAAAAAATAAAGGGAACACTTAAACAACACAATGTAACTCCAAGTCAATCACACTTCTGTGAAATCAAACTGTCCACTTAGGAAGCAACACTGATTGACAATCAATTTCACATGCTGTTGTGCAAATGGAATAGACAACAGGTGGAAATTATAGGAAATTAGCAAGACACACCCAATAAAGGAGTTGTTCTGCAGGTGGTGACCACAGACCACTTCTCAGCTCCTATGCTTTCTGGCTGATGTTTTGGTCACTTTTGAAAGCTGGTGGTGCTTTCACTCTAGTGGTAGCATGAGATGGAGTCTACAACCCACACAAGTGGCTCAGGTAGTGCAGCTCATCCAGGATGGCACATCAATGCGAGCTGTGGCAAGAAGGTCTGCTGTGTCTGTCAGCGTAGCGTCCAGAGCATGGAGGCGCTACCAGGAGACAGGCCAGTACATCAGGAGACGTGGAAGAGGCCGTAGGAGGGCAACAACCCAGCAGCAGGACCGCTACCTCCGCCTTTGTGCAAGGAGGAACAGGAGGAGCACTGCCAGAGCCCTGCAAAATGACCTCCAGCAAGCCACAAATGTGCATGTGTCTACTTAAATGATCAGAAACAGACTCCATGAGGGTGGTATGAGGGCCCGACGTCCACAGGTGGGGGTTGTGCTTACAGCCCAACACCGTGCAGGACGTTTGGCATTTGCCAGAGAACACCAAGATTGGCAAATTCGCCACTAGCCCCCTGTGCTCTTCACAGATGAAAGCAGGTTCTCACTGAGCACATGTGACAGACGTGACAGAGTCTGGAGATGCCAAGGAGAACGTTCTGCTGCCTGCAACATCCTCCAGCATGACCGGTTTGGCAGTGGGTCAGTAATGGTGTGGGGTGGCATTTCTTTGGGGGGCCACACAGCCCTCCATGTGCTCGCCAGAGGTAGCCTGACTGCCATTAGGTACCGAGATGAGATACTCAGACCCCTTGTGAGACCATATGCTGGTGCGGTTGGCCCTGGGTTCCTCCTAATGCAAGACAATGCTAGACCTCATGTGGCTGGAGTGTGTTAGCAGTTCCTGCAAGACGAAGGCATTGATGCCATGGACTGGCCCGCCCGTTCCCCAGACCTGAATCCAATTGAGCACATCTGGGACATCATGTCTCGCTCCATCCACCAACGCCACATTGCACCACAGACTGTCCAGGAGTTGGCGGATGCTTTAGTCCAGGTCTGGGAGGAGATCCCTCAGGATACCATCCGCCACCTCATTAGGAGCATGCCCAGGCATTGTAGGGAGGTCATACAGGCACGTGGAGGCCACGCACACTACTGAGCCTCATTTTGACTTGTTTCAAGGACATTACATCAAAGTTGGATCAGCCTGTAGTGTGTTTTTCCACTTTAATTTTGAGTGTGACTCCAAATCCAGACCTCCATGGGTTAATACATTTGATTTCCATTGATCATTTTTGTGTGATTTTGTTGTCAGCACATTCAACTATGTAAAAAACTAAGTATTTAATAAGAATATTTCATTCATTCAGATCTAGGATGTGTTATTTTAGTGTTCCCTTTATTTTTTTGAGCAGTATATACAGTATATGTTTCAGCATAATTCTGGAATGCCTAGAGCAATTTACACCAAAATTGGTACACATATGTCTTACAATCTGGAAAGAAATACTGTGGGGGTTAGACACCCCTAGCACCCCTAGGGATGGGGGTGGGAAGGGGGTGACATGTAAAAATTAACAGTTTTCGAGCATAACTCTGAAATGCCTGGAGCAATTTACACCAAAATTGGTACACATATGTCTTACTATCTGAGAAAAAATATTGTCGGGGTAAGACAGCCCTAGCACCCCTAGCGGTGGGGGTGGGAAAGGGGTGACATGTAAAAATCCATAGTTTTTGGCATAACTCTGGAATGCCTGGAGCAATTTACACTAAACTTGGGACCCATATGTCTTACAATATGGGAAAAAATACTGTGGGGTAAAACTCCCCTAGAACCCCTAGGGATGGGGGTGGGAAGGGGGTGACTTGTAAAAATTAACAGTTTTTGAGCATAACTCTGAAATGCCTGGAGCAATTTACACCAAACTTGGTACACATATGTCTTACAATCTGGGGAAAAATACTGTGGGGTAAGACACCCCTAGCACCCCTAGGGGTGGGGGTGGGAAGGGGGTGACATGTAAAAATCCATAGTTTCCGGGCATAACTCTGGAATTTACACCTAACTTGGTACACATATGTCTTACAATCTGGGGAAAAATACTGTGGGGGTAAGACACCCATAGCACCCCTATGGGTGACGGTGGGAAGGGTGTGACATGTAAAAATCCATAGTTTTCAACATAACTCTGGAATGCCTAAAGCAATTTACACTAAACTTGGTACACATATGTCTTACAATCTGGGGAAAAATACTGTGGGGTAAGACACCCCTAGCACCCCTAGGGGTGGGGGTGGGAAGGGGGTGACATGTAAAAATCCATAGTTTCCGGGCATAACTCTGGAATTTACACCTAACTTGGTACACATATGTCTTACAATCTGGGAAAAAATACTGTGGGGTAAGACACCCCTAGCACCCCTATGGGTGAGGGTGGGAAGGGGGTGACATGTAAAAATCCATAGTTTTCAACATAACTCTGGAATGCCTGAAGCAATTTATACTAAACTTGGTACACATATGTCTTACAATCTGGGGAAAAATACTGTGGGGTAAAACACCCCTAGCACCCCTAGGGGTGGGGGTGGGAAGGGGGTGACATGTAAAAATCCATAGTTTCCGGGCATAACTCTGGAATTTACACCTAACTTGGTACACATATGTCTTACAATCTTGGAAAAAATACCGTGGGGGTAAGACACCCCTAGCACCCCTATGGGTGAGGATGGGAAGGGGGTGACATGTAAAAATCCATAGTTTTCAACATAACTCTGGAATGCCTGAAGCAATTTACACTAAACTTGGTACGCATATGTCTTACAATCTGGGGAAAAATACTGTGGGGTAAGACACCCCTAGTACCCCTAGGGGTGGGGGTGAGAAGGGGGTGACATGTAAAAATCAATAGCTTCCGGGCATAACTCTGGAATTTACACCTAACTTGGTATACATATGTCTTACAATCTGGGAAAAAATACTGTGGGGGTAAGACACCCCTAGCACCCCTATGGGAATGGGTGGGAAGGGGGTGACATGTAAAAATCCATAGTTTTCAACATAACTCTGGAATGCCTGAAGCAATTTACACTAAACTTGGTACACATATGTCTTACAATCTGGGGAAAAATACTGTGGGGTAAGACACCCCTAGCACCCCTAGGGGTGGGGGTGGAAAGGGGGTGACATGTAAAAATCCATAGTTTCCGGGCATAACTCTGGAATTTACACCTAACTTGGTACACATATGTCTTACAATCTGGGAAAAAAATACTGTGGGGGTAAGACACCCCTAGCACCCCTATGGGTGAGGGTGGGAAGTGGGTGACATGTAAAAATCCATAGTTTTAACATAACTCTGGAATGCCTAAAGCAATTTACACTAAACTTGGTACACATATGTCTTACAATCTGGGGAAAAATACTGTGGGGTAAGACACCCCTAGCACCCCTAGGGGTGGGGGTGAGAAGGGGGTGACATGTAAAAATCAATAGCTTCCGGGCATAACTCTGGAATTTACACCTAACTTGGAATACATATGTCTTACAATCTGGGAAAAAATACTGTGGGGGTAAGACACCCCTAGCACCCCTATGGGAATGGGTGGGAAGGGGGTGACATGTAAAAATCCATAGTTTTCAACATAACTCTGGAATGCCTGAAGCAATTTACACTAAACTTGGTACACATATGTCTTACAATCTGGGGAAAAATACTGTGGGGTAAGACACCCCTAGCACCCCTAGGGGTGGGGGTGGGAAGGGGGTGACATGTAAAAATCCATAGTTTCCGGGCATAACTCTGGAATTTACACCTAACTTGGTACACATATGTCTTACAATCTGGGGAAAAATACTGTGGGGGTAAGACACCCCTAGCACCCCTATGGGTGAGGGTGGGAAGGGGGTGACATGTAAAAATCCATAGTTTTCAACATAACTCTGGAATGCCTGAAGCAATTTACACTAAACTTGGTACACATATGTCTTACAATCTGGGGAAAAATACTGTGGGGTAAGACACCCCTAGCACCCCTAGGGGTGGGGGTGGGAAGGGGGTGACATGTAAAAATCCATAGTTTCCGGGCATAACTCTGGAATTTACACCTAACTTGGTACACATATGTCTTACAATCTGGGAAAAAAAATACTGTGGGGGTAAGACACCCCTAGCACCCCTATGGATGAGGGTGGGAAGGGGGTGACATGTAAAAATCCATAGTTTTCAACATAACTCTGGAATGCCTGAAGCAATTTACACTAAACTTGGTACACATATGTCTTACAATCTGGGGAAAAATACTGTGGGGTAAGACACCCCTAGCACCCCTAGGGGTGGGGGTGGAAAGGGGGTGACATGTAAAAATCCATAATTTCCGGGCATAACTCTGGAATTTACACCTAACTTGGAATACATATGTCTTACAATCTGGGGAAAAATACTGTGGGGGTAAGACACCCCTAGCACCCCTATGGGAATGGGTGGGAAGGGGGTGACATGTAAAAATCCATAGTTTTCAACATAACTCTGGAATGCCTGAAGCAATTTACACTAAACTTGGTACACATATGTCTTACAATCTGGGGAAAAATACTGTGGGGTAAGACACCCCTAGCACCCCTAGTGGTGGGGGTGGGAAGGGGGTGACATGTAAAAATCCATAGTTTCCGGGCATAACTCTGGAATTTACACCTAACTTGGTACACATATGTCTTACAATCTGGGGAAAAATACTGTGGGGGTAAGACACCCCTAGCACCCCTATGGGTGAGGGTGGGAAGGGGGTGACATGTAAAAATCCATAGTTTTCAACATAACTCTGGAATGCCTGAAGCAATTTACACTAAACTTGGTACACATATGTCTTACAATCTGGGGAAAAATACTGTGGGGTAAGACACCCCTAGCACCCCTAGGGGTGGGGGTGGGAAGGGGGTGACATGTAAAAATCCATAGTTTCCGGGCATAACTCTGGAATTTACACCTAACTTGGTACACATATGTCTTACAATCTGGGAAAAAAAATACTGTGGGGGTAAGACACCCCTAGCACCCCTATGGATGAGGGTGGGAAGGGGGTGACATGTAAAAATCCATAGTTTTCAACATAACTCTGGAATGCCTGAAGCAATTTACACTAAACTTGGTACACATATGTCTTACAATCTGGGGAAAAATACTGTGGGGTAAGACACCCCTAGCACCCCTAGGGGTGGGGGTGAGAAGGGGGTGACATGTAAAAATCAATAGCTTCCGGGCATAACTCTGGAATTTACACCTAACTTGGTACACATATGTCTTACAATCTGGGAAAAAATACTGTGGGGGTAAGACACCCCTAGCACCCCTATGGGAATGGCTGGGAAGGGGGTGACATGTAAAAATCCATAGTTTTCAACATAACTCTGGAATGCCTGAAGCATTGTACACTAAACTTGGTACACATATGTCTTACAATCTGGGAAAAAAATACTGTGGGGGTAAGACACCCCTAGCACCCCTATGGGTGAGGGTGGGAAGTGGGTGACATGTAAAAATCCATAGTTTTTAACATAACTCTGGAATGCCTAAAGCAATTTACACTAAACTTGGTACACATATGTCTTACAATCTGGGGAAAAATACTGTGGGGTAAGACACCCCTAGCACCCCTAGGGGTGGGGGTGGAAAGGGGGTGACATGTAAAAATCCATAATTTCCGGGCATAACTCTGGAATTTACACCTAACTTGGAATACATATGTCTTACAATCTGGGGAAAAATACTGTGGGGGTAAGACACCCCTAGCACCCCTATGGGAATGGGTGGGAAGGGGGTGACATGTAAAAATCCATAGTTTTCAACATAACTCTGGAATGCCTGAAGCAATTTACACTAAACTTGGTACACATATGTCTTACAATCTGGGGAAAAATACTGTGGGGTAAGACACCCCTAGCACCCCTAGTGGTGGGGGTGGGAAGGGGGTGACATGTAAAAATCCATAGTTTCCGGGCATAACTCTGGAATTTACACCTAACTTGGTACACATATGTCTTACAATCTGGGGAAAAATACTGTGGGGGTAAGACACCCCTAGCACCCCTATGGGTGAGGGTGGGAAGGGGGTGACATGTAAAAATCCATAGTTTTCAACATAACTCTGGAATGCCTGAAGCAATTTACACTAAACTTGGTACACATATGTCTTACAATCTGGGGAAAAATACTGTGGGGTAAGACACCCCTAGCACCCCTAGGGGTGGGGGTGGGAAGGGGGTGACATGTAAAAATCCATAGTTTCCGGGCATAACTCTGGAATTTACACCTAACTTGGTACACATATGTCTTACAATCTGGGAAAAAAAATACTGTGGGGGTAAGACACCCCTAGCACCCCTATGGATGAGGGTGGGAAGGGGGTGACATGTAAAAATCCATAGTTTTCAACATAACTCTGGAATGCCTGAAGCAATTTACACTAAACTTGGTACACATATGTCTTACAATCTGGGGAAAAATACTGTGGGGTAAGACACCCCTAGCACCCCTAGGGGTGGGGGTGAGAAGGGGGTGACATGTAAAAATCAATAGCTTCCGGGCATAACTCTGGAATTTACACCTAACTTGGTACACATATGTCTTACAATCTGGGAAAAAATACTGTGGGGGTAAGACACCCCTAGCACCCCTATGGGAATGGCTGGGAAGGGGGTGACATGTAAAAATCCATAGTTTTCAACATAACTCTGGAATGCCTGAAGCATTGTACACTAAACTTGGTACACATATGTCTTACAATCTGGGAAAAAAATACTGTGGGGGTAAGACACCCCTAGCACCCCTATGGGTGAGGGTGGGAAGTGGGTGACATGTAAAAATCCATAGTTTTTAACATAACTCTGGAATGCCTAAAGCAATTTACACTAAACTTGGTACACATATGTCTTACAATCTGGGGAAAAATACTGTGGGGTAAGACACCCCTAGCACCCCTAGGGGTGGGGGTGAGAAGGGGGTGACATGTAAAAATCAATAGCTTCCGGTCATAACTCTGGAATTTACACCTAACTTGGTACACATATGTCTTACAATCTGGGAAAAAATACTGTGGGGGTAAGACACCCCTAGCACCCCTATGGGAATGGCTGGGAAGGGGGTGACATGTAAAAATCCATAGTTTTCAACATAACTCTGGAATGCCTGAAGCATTGTACACTAAACTTGGTACACATATGTCTTACAATCTGGGGAAAAATACTGTGGGGTAATACACCCCTAGCACCCCTAGGGGTGGGGGAGGGAAAGGGGTGACATGTAAAAATCCATAGTTTCCGGGTATAACTCTGGAATTTACACCTAACTTGGTACACATATGTCTTACAATCTGGGAAAAAATACTGTGGGGGGTAAGACACCCCTAGTACCCCTATGGGTGAGGGTGGGAAGGGGGTGACATGTCAATATCCATAGTTTTTGGCATAACTCTGGAATGCCTGGAGCAATAAACACTAAACTTGGTACACATATGTCTTACAATCTGGAAAGAAATACTGTGGGGGTTAGACACCCCTAGCACCCCTAGGGATAAGGGTGGGAAGGGGGTGACATGTAAAAAGGAATAGTTCTCGGCCATAACTCTGGAATGCCAGGAGCAATTTACAACAAACTTGGTACACATATGTCTTACAATCTGGTAAAAAATACTGTGGGGTGAAACACCCTTAGAACCCCTAGGTATGGGGGTGGGAAGGGGGTGACATGTAAAAATGAACAGTTTTTGAGCATAAGTCTGAAATGCCTAGAGCAATTTACACCAAACTTGGTACACATATGTCTTACTGTCTGAGAAAAAATACTGTGGGGGTAAGACACCCCTAGTACCCCTAGCGGTGGGGGTGGGAAGGGGGTGACTTGTAAAAATCCATAGTTTTTGGCATAACTCTGGATTGCCTGGAGCAATTTACACTAAACTTGGTATACATATGTCTTACAATCTGGGGAAAAATACTGTGGGGTAAGACACCCCTAGCACCCCTAAGGGTGGGGGTGGGAAGGGGGTGACATGTAAAAATCCATAGTTTCCAGACATAACTCTGGAATTTACACCTAACTTGGTACACATATGTCTTACAATCAGGAAAAAAATTCTGTGGGGGTAAGACACCCCTAGCACCCCTAGGGGTAGGGGTGGGAAGGGGGTGACATGTAAAAATCCATAATTTTGGGCATAACTCTGGAATGCCTGGAGCAATTTACACCAAACCTGGTACACATATGACTTACAATCTGGGAAAAAAAACCTGTGGGGGTAAGACACCCCTAGCATCACTAGGGGGTGGGGGTTGGTAGGGGGTGACATGTAAAAATCCATAATTTTTGGCATAACTCTGGAATGCCTGGAGCAATTTACACTAAACTTGGTACACATAAGTCTTACAATCTGGGAAAAAATACTGTGGTGGTAAGACACCCCTAGCACCCCCAGGGGATTGGGTGGGAAGGGGATAACATGTAAAAATTCATAGTTTCCGGGCATAACTCTGGAATTTACACCTAACTTGATACACATATGGTTTTCAATTTGGACACAAAAAAAAACCCCTGTGGGGGTAAAACACCCCTAGCACCCCTTTGGGTGGGGGTGGGAAGGGGATGACATATAAAAATCCATAGTTTTCAGCATAACTCTGGAATGCCTGGAGCAATTTACACAGAAGCACACATGGGTAAGGCCTGCGACACCCACGTGTAAGGGCAGAGGCACCCATGGGTAGGGGCAGAGGCACACATTTACTATGTTCTGATGAAGCCGCCGACTGGACCCTAAGGCGGGGAAACGCGTAAACCAGCAATTGTAGACTACTGGCCGGCTTCTATTTACTCTCCCATGCTGAGGAGGGGAACTTGTTACGACCACCCTGCAAATAACCGTGGTGTCCAAAGAAGGGATAGTGCCTGCTGTGTGATCCGTGTGCGGCGTGCATTCCGACACGGAGAGCGGATGAATGTTCACCGCTACATTGTGTTCTGCCCGGGATACTGTTGCTGAAAAAGCGTCTGCAATACTAATCACTGGCCCGTGATAACAGAGAGGAAAATACAGGCTCCTATGTGATATGCCGATTGAGTTATATCTGGCAAACAGCAGAGTGCAAATTCACGTGATTGTTGAGTCACTATTATTTCTTACCTTCTCTCATCAATTATAAACAAACAAAAGACTTTGTACTGTACCTCGAGATATGTCCGCATGAAAAGGAATAGCTACCAGCGGCCGGGAGGACTGTATATAAAGTCACATTTGGGCTTTCTTTCTCAGGTGGATTAAACAACCTATCAGCACTTGGACACTTAACAAAACCCTCATAAAGGACACTCCTATTGCAGATTGTTTTAAATGCATTTTCATGTGCTTGTTTGAATAGTGGGTACATTGTATTTTTTACCGGCCGGTAATTTCTTAAATATTGAGCTAATAAATACAAATTATTTATATAGATACACGGTGTATTTTAATATTGTCTTATGATTTATTTTAATTAATTAATTAATTTTTTATTCAAATATCAGCGCCTCTACTCTCCCCACTTTGTGGGGAAAACATTGTTTTTAGTTCTTATATCTGTGGGAAGAGCCAGCCCACTTAAGAGGCGGCAGATATTTGAATAATATTGGCTAGCGCTGGGCAATTTTTATATTGTTTTTTACACATGAGAAGGGGCAGAGGCACACACAGGGAAGGACAGAGGCACCCACAGGTAGGGGCAGAGGCACACACAGGGAGGGGAAGAGGTACCCACGTGTAAGGGCAGAGGCACAAATGGGCAAGGGCAGATGCACACATGGGTAGGGGCAAAGGCACCCACATATAAGGGCAGAGTCACCCACAGGTAAGGGCAGAGGCACACATGGGTAGGGGCAGATGCACCCACAGGTAAGGATAGAGGCACACACAGGTAGGGGCAGAGGTACACACGGGTAGGGGCAGAGGCACCCAAAGGTAAGGATAGAGGCACACACGGGTAGAGGCAGAGGCACCCACGGGTAGGGGAAGAGGCACCCACAGGTAAGGATAGAGGCACACATGGGTAGGGGCAGAGGCACACACGGGTAGGGGCAGAGGCACAAACGTGTAGGGGCATAATCATACAGGCAGGGGTGGAGGCACACACGGGTGGGGTCAGAGGCATACTTTAGAGTCAAAGCTAAGCAAGGAGACCTAGGGCCCTTTGACATAGAGTCAGCTTGCAAACCTAACATATTTAACATACAGCGGGCTTGGCCTGTCATCCCAGCATGTACAGCACTGAGCAGGGCAGCAGCAGAGGCGGCACAGAGCAGAGAAGGAGGCAGATTATTCTCCTCAGCACCAGCATTTTTGAAAGCATCAATCCGGGAATGCCCGGAGGTGTGGCCTGACAAAGATTGGCATTATTCTTTAAATTCCATAGTGAAGCACGGGTATTCAGCTAGTCTATATACATAAAAGGCAAATACCACTGACTCATCACAAAATCTCCTGAACCATAAGGCCGGACTGCCTTGCCAGTGACAGTTGCAGAGCACTCCATTATTCAAATAGGGGAGCCACACCCAGCAATGTTTGACAGTGTTTAGGGGTGGCAGTTTGAATAATGGACTGCTCTGCAAGTGGCAAGGAAGTCCAGGAACATAGCATTGTGTATCGCTGGCACCATGCATTCTTTATAGCCCTGGCTGGGTGGGCTGTCTTAACTCTCCTCTGTGAGTGGGAAATTCCCAATAATCATCTCACCCCTTTTAAGCCCTTTGTTGGTGGAATTTTGAAAAATCCCTTCTTAGTGGGTGCCTACTGTACGTCACAAAAGCAAGCTACTGTCCAAATGTCAAGTTCCCAGTCCTTATGGTTCAGGAGATTTTGTGATTAGTAGTAGTATTTGCATTTTTTATAAATAGATTGCATCAAATAGATCACATGTAGCATGTGTGCATCAGATATATCTGATGTGATCTGTCAGCACATTATATATTGCATCAGATATACTGTATCTGAAGTGAATCTAGTGAAAATTTAAGCCAAGGATCCAATCAGATTCCCGGGAAGCTGCCGGGAGAGTTCAAGAGAAATCTGATTGTACACAGTTGCGGCCTTCCTTGTGTCTT
The DNA here is from genome assembly GCF_028390025.1 of Pseudophryne corroboree. Classification (NCBI taxonomy): domain Eukaryota; kingdom Metazoa; phylum Chordata; class Amphibia; order Anura; family Myobatrachidae; genus Pseudophryne; species Pseudophryne corroboree. Next base: position 456,338,569 of record NC_086445.1, on the reverse strand, counting down.
TTGTTGCAGTTGTGTCTGAGACCCGAGGCAGATTGGGAACTAAAAGTGGCCTTGTAAAATTTTGTAGACGTGGCCAGACATGGGCAGCACAAAAGGTATGACATATCGGTGGTCATTCCGAGTTGTTCGCTCGCTAGCTGCTTTTAGCAGCATTGCAAACACTAGGCCGCCGCCCTCTGGGAGTGTAACTTAGCTTAGGAGAATAGCAAACGAAAGATTAGCAGAACTGCTACTAAATAATTCCTTGCAGTTTCTGAGTAGCTCCAGACCTACTCCTAGACTGCGATCACCTCAGTCCGTTTAGTTCCTGATTTGACGTCACAAACACGCCCTGCGTTTGGCCAGCCACTCCCCTGTTTCTCCAGCCACTCGTGCGTTTTTACCTGGGATGCCTGCATTTTTTAGCACACTCCCGGAAAACGGCCAGTTTTCGCCCAGAAACATCCACTTCCTGTCAATCACATTACGAGCACTCGAGCGATAAAAAAACGTTGCTCGAGCTTGTGCAAATCTCCAAAGTTTTGTGTTAAATTACTGAACGCATGCGCACTGTGTACCATGTGCGCATGCGCATTTTCCACCTAATCGCTCCATTGCGAAAAACGGCAACGAGGGAACAACTCGGAATGACCACCATCGTGTATCCATTTCAGCCTACCCGGAATCTTCCTGGTGAATCCTATGGCCAATCCGTCCCTGGTTATATCTGTAGATGCAGAGGTTAAAGTGAGCCGACACGGGGCGGAACTGCATTCCTTCGGTTCCATTTGGAGACGGAACCAGTTACGCCTCCTCTCCGGCTCACTTAACCCAGGAGGGAGATGCCGGGCACCCGGCTCCTTCCCCTCAGTGACTGCTGGAGGCCGTAGCTCAGGAGCTTTGGCTTCCAGCTCAGGCAATGTGCAGCTTGGCGGCACTATGGGAGAGACGTCATGACATCTCTCCCATAGTTCCGAGGAGCGAGCAACCAGATGGAGGGCAGTGCGGTCCGGAAGCAGGAGCGAGGCTGGTGAGTATAGTTTTTTTTTCTGTGTGTGTGTTTAAGCAGCGCTACTATGGGGCACATCTGCTCGGGGTATAACTACAGGGCCACATCTGCTGGGGGGCATAACTAATGTGGGCACATCTGCTGGGGGCATAACTAAAGGGGTCACATCTGCTGGGGTCACAACTAATGGGGCACATCTGCAGGGGGCATAACTAAAGGGGGAACATCTGCTGGGGGTATAACTACAGGGGCACATCTGCTGGGGGCATAACTGATGGAGACACATCTGCTGGGGGCATAACTAATGGGGGCACATCTGCAGGGGGCATAACTAATGGGGGCACATCTGCTGGGGGCATAACTAATGGGGGCACATCTGCAGGGGACATAACTAATGGGGGCACATCTGGGGCATAACTAATGGGGACAAATCTGCTGGGGCATAACTAATGGGGCACATCTGCTGGGGGCATAACTAATGAGGGTACATCTAATGGGGGCACATCTGCTGGAGGCATAACTAATGGGGGCACATCTGCTGGGGGCATTACTACAGGGGGCACATCAACTGGGGACATAACTGCAGGGGGCACATCACCTGAGGGCATAACTAATGGGGGCACATCTACTGGGGCATAACTATAGGGGGCACATCTACTGGGGCATAACTAATGGGGGCACATCTACTGAGGCATAACTACAGGGGCACTTCTACTGGGGCATAACTACAGGGGGCACATCTACTGGGGCACTTCTGACTGGGGCATAACTACTGGGGGGAAATCTACAGGGGGCATAACTACTGGGGGCATTATTACTGGGTGTACTACTAATGAGGGCATTGCATAGGGGGCACTTAATAAGGGGCATTACTCCTGGGGACATAAGGGGCACTACTACTCGGGGCACTGTGTAAGTGGCACCAATACAATGGGCATTACCACTACAGTGGACATTGCATAAGGGACACTGCTACTGAGGGCATTGTATAAAGGGCACTACTTCTGTGGGCATTATGTGTATTTGGGGTGCTACTACTGTGGGCTTTGTATATAAGGTGCACTAAAGTGTGTCATAACAAGAATAAGGGACACTACTATGTGGTGTTATGTGAATATGATTGTGCTACTGTGCGGCGTAATTTTAATTGGGTTTACTATTTGGTGACCACACCCCTTTTGTTTTGAGACCATGCCCCTTTTGTTTTGAGACAATGCCCCCTTTCTGCGTCGCACAACTCCCTTTATTTCACAGGTGTGGGGGGGAGGTGAGTTCCACCACTTCTCTAGGACTACTTTAAGCACTGTGCAGATGCATCATCATCATGATATAATTAGAGGGCATACTGTAAGTGTGTAGAGAGTACCCTGATACATTTTGCATGGCTTCTTTTTTAAATCCTTTCTATTTGTTTGTGTACAATGCATTTGAAGTTAAAGTCATTAATGTCACTATGCGTCTAAAAAAAACTGCAAAAAGTGAGGCCAAATTCAACGCAGTACATAAGCAGTTAAAACATCCTCAGATGAACCAACACATAAGAAAACTAGGAAATGTAAATTGGTCACAGTTACAGTACAACATATCTCTGTCCATGGCAGGGGAAATATGACTGTTCCCAAGTTTTGATTGATTTTACAGATTTGTGAATAATGATAGCACAGAGTATAATCAAGACACTCTATTTTGAGTCACATACAAGGCGCTGTGAGTTTATCAGTTTCTGATCATGCTGCTTATACAGTATCTAACACTCCCTATTATTAATTCCAGCTGGCTGTGCTGAGTGTAAATGTGCTTCTTCGCATCTGTCTAGAAAGTGATAATTTGAATTCCTAAAGTATTTTCAATCCTTGCTGAATGAGACAGCAAAGGGACTTGTCGGGAACAGCGAAAGTGACTGTCTGCCCACAGATTTAATGATACATATTTTAGCGGTTTTGTTAAGTTAGGTGCAACACACATCTCTGTGTACTATAATCGTCTGGAAATCATAAAGACAAATCTTCTTTTGCCTTCCCTTTCTTTAAATTACCCACGAGGATTAAGTGTGTGAATATATTGATTGTATCATTCACTGAAATTTGTAACCCTCCTGGTATCTTTAGTATGTGTACTGGTTGATCCTTTGTAGCTAATATAAGAATGCAATTGAATTAATGTTTTATGCAATATTGTTAGTAGAAAAGAAGATTAGCATTGATTTAGTTTTATCTGTACTTGTGCACATGAAACAATAAAAATATATTCAACATACTATACCATACAACATAAACAGCATTATTAACAGTATTATATTTTGGTTGGTAAATATTATTTGATGCCTATATGTCTTATTTATTATTACTGATTTTACTGTTTATGTTACTTTTTTTTAATTACCAATAAAATTTACTTAACTAAAAAACAAAAATAAAGAGTGATACTTTCACTGGGGGCAGGCTAATTTTTAAGTTGATGATTTTTGTATGGCCCCCGAAGGATTTTATAAATATCCAAATGGCCCTTGGTAGAAAAAACCCACCCCTGCTTTAGCGGTTATTGTCTGTTGGTCACATGTGATCCCCACACGGTATCACCTGCACTACAAATACACTTGTAGTGCCAGAAGAATGGGGAGGAGCTAAAGATGCCTAATCTGGAACCTACACACTCTGTGGCACCCTTGATTGAAAGAGGAAAGAAACTTCTTTCCAATAATGAGCCCTTTTAGTAGTTATTCATGCCACACAATAACACTCTACACTACAGAAAGCTTTAAAAAGTTGAGAGATGACAAGCACTGTGACAACCATATTGCCATGTGGTGTGGTTGGGAATGGGATACTGGAATTTAGGATGCCTGCGGTCAGAATACAAATCCCGGCATCCTGATAGCCGGCAAGAAACTAAGCTAACTGTAACCTTAACCCTACCCCTAACCCTCCTTTACCGCAGCCTAACCTTAACCCTCCCTTCCCGCAGCCTACCCTAACCTAAAGAACATTCAAATTTTGATTTTGCTTTGCTACACTGCATGCCTTAGGTGGAGATGTACTAAGCAGTAATAAGAGTAGAGAAGTGACCAATGGATAAGTTGTCCACGGCAACCAATCAGCTGCTCTGTATAATTTTATAGTATGCAAATTATAAATGTTACTCCAATGCTGATTAGTTGCCATGAGCAACTTCTCCACTGACTCACTTCTCCACTCTTATCACTGCTTAGTACATCTCCCTCTTAGTCAGAGGTGGATGCACACGCAGCCAGCGATGAGCTGTAGGTGGTCGCTGTCTGCAACTTTTTGCAAATGCCACTACAAAGTCCTTCCCTGGTGTATATCTGTGCATATGAATGTGCTGAGGACTAAGACACACACTATCAGAATCCATACACAATGTAAAACTGGCTGGTCCGTCTTTAGAAGCGACCATCAGTCGCACCATCGAAACTTGCACCAACCCTATGGCAGGTGCAGATTTACCATCTGAGTTTTGCCTCCAAACTGAATGATAGTGCACCTGTGTATGCAAGCACTTCAGTGGCCCACCTGCGAAATTCCCATATCACACCCATAAGGTGGACCAATTGTTTAGCCACCTCTCAATCATCGCCCATGTAACCCAACACTTTTCCAAGAAATCTTTGTTACCATGTGTCTCAAGCTCAAGAAAAAATTGCTCAAATACTTAAGCATGGACATTGCATACTACTCTGAATCAGGCCCTGTGTTTCTACATTCTTAATTAACAAATCTGAACTTATTGTCTATATCTCTAACTGAAAAAATGATGACTGTCCATCCATTTATCTCTGAGGTATGCTTGGTGCATGATCAGCAAGAAGTTGGAACAGAAAGAAAATGTTTGGCGAAAACCCTGGACATAGAAGGAATTCTGGGATTCAGAGGTGGAATCAGTGGCGATGTCGCATGCAAGCAGCCAATGTTTTATGTCTGTGCGAATGCAACCCTACTGTTAGCTCTTGAGGTAGCTGGAGGGGGTTGCCTAGCCAGACGCTGAAGAGCTGCAGACAACGGCTACATCTAAAGAAGCAGAACCACTCACATAAGACGCCAGACAGATAAACTGCGCCTGCCATAGGGCTGGTGTGACCAAGACCGATTTCAGCCGCTGACAGTGGGCCTCTCAGTTGGAAGATCACCAACTGCAACACAAGACTCAGCCACATCTGACTCAGAATCAGCACCTCTTTGTTGAACTTTATAGTAAGCCAAATTTCCACAACCGATTATGAAATTAGGTGAATATTCAGCATAACAGAAAATGTTGCTAATCTGATGAGTTTTAAATTATCATGACACTTATTGGTAAACTTATTTGGAGACTCAATATATAAGTTGTGATGTCCCAGAACACATTTAATGTCTATACTACTTAGTTTAGTAAGTTGGCTTGTCAGTTTGGCTTGTAGCTGTTTGGAGACATTGGGGGGTAATTCTGAGTTGATCGCAGCAGGATTTTTGTTAGCAGTTGGGCAAAATGATGTGCACTGCAGGGGAGGCAGATATAACATGTGCAGAGAGAGATAGATTTGGGTGTGGTGAGTTCAATCTGCAATCTAAATTGCGGTATAAAAATAAAGCAGCCAGAATTTACCCTGCACAGAAACAATATAACCCACCCAAATCTAACTCTCTCTGCAAATGTTATATCTGCCCCTCCTGCAGTGCACATAGTTTTGCCCAACTGCTAAAAAATTTCCTGCTGCGATCAACTTGGAATTACCCCCATTGGCCACACGTCTCAAGGTCCCAACATTTTTTAATATAACTGCACCTGCACAAACAGACAACGTGATCTTTGCCTCTTAATACATGAAAATGGGATCTCACCTATCAGTCAGTGCTAGGTGATTGCTCTGTGAATCCGCACCTGTAAGCATCCTATGAACTTTGAATGTCAAACTGGCTTCTGATTTCTGGCTTCCTTATTGAATACTTTTCTGTCTGTTCCTTGGTTTGATTGATTTTGCTTTGCTTCATACCTGCATGTTAGCATCTTCTGCTGTGTACCAAACCTTTGTCTTGTCTCTGTATTGTGATTTGCCTCTTACTTGCCTGGCATTATCTGCCTTTTCTGTATACTGGATTTCTAAGCTTGCCTTTTGTCTTCACTTTGCCTAGTTCCTGACTGCCATTATCTGCTGAGCTGTGTACAGATGCTTGAGTGTAAAGGGGGGTACACACGGAGAGATCCGTGCTTAAAATCTAAGCAATCTTGCTAGATTGCTTAGATTTTAAGCACGGATCTGCCGTGTGTATGCCCTCCAGCGATAGCGATGCGCGGCCCCGCGCATCGCTATCGCCGATGCTAGATTGAGCCTGCATGCAGGCTCAATCTAGCGAGTCGCTCACTTCACCGTTGTGTGAAGTGAGCGGCCCCCCGTCGGCTTTCCCCCTCGCTCAGCACATCGCGCTGTGCTGAGCGGGGTGAGAGATGTGTGCTGAGCGGTCTGTGTTAAGATCGCTCAGCACACATCTCTCCCGTGAGTACCCCCCTTAAGACAATGAACTGCTTGTGAACAATGTACTCTCATTCTAATATTGTGTAGTTATCACCTTCTGTTGCCATTTTAAGTGTGAGTTTCTGCCACTGAGAAAATTGGTAAAGTTACATTGTTACCCAACTTTTCATGGGGATGGATGACCCTCCTAACTTCTGTTCACCTCTTTATATCTGTATATAGTAATTTTCATTTTCGGGCTATTGGCTAAATGTGCTAGAGATCTTTGAGGAAATAATAGTACTTCCATTCATTGGCTTTTAAATTCAATGGATTTTACAAATTCTCTTTAAAAAAAAAGTTACTTCTTAATCATTTTAATGAATGCAGAGAAGAGGTGCCATCCTCTGTATTTGGAGGTATTCTATCATTCCCATGAATCTCAGAGTTTCAAAAAGTTAGCTCTTATATCATGCACCTCAGATATCATTTTTAAATTTACGGATATTTCATAGTCATCCCCTATATTACTTTCTTTCGACAGCTGTGAGTTCCGCCATACCCCATTCACACTCATAAAATAACTATCAGCTTATCCGTTCTGAACTACAGGGCTCCCTTCATGCCCCTCCTGATGAAAACAAATCTCCCAATATTACATGCCCCGGTGTTACTCATTCTTGTGTGCCCCTTTAAGAGGCCTTTTGCTGAAGCTACACTGCAGCAGAAGAAATGTTGGTGCAGAAGGAGTTAATGGAGCCATGGGTCCGGTCATATGGCCTGAGGAGAGGGAACTGGTTGGCAGGAGGCTGCTGGGAGATGCGTGGAGTGCTGGGAAGAAGACGTTGGAGACCGTGGTGTTTGCTGGCTGACAGAAGAACACAAAACAGTATGGGAGCTGTATGCTGGAAAGGGCCACAAGACATTGGGCAGTGAAAGCAGAATCCCTCATCCTGCTCCACCCCCCGTCACATGGGGAGCGGTCATTTGACTGGAGGAGCCATAACTGCAGCGCTGCACAGGGAGCTGTCAGGAGCCGGCACCCGGTGCAGCATCAGGTAACCCCGATAAGCGGCTGCTCGTGTCAGCTTATCAGGGATAATTAGATAGCCCCCGGCGGGACAATTAGCCGTGGTAAATTACCGGGGCTAATTGGATATCCCCCTGAGTTTGTGCAACGCAGATAAATAGTCACTGCTGAAGGACTGAGCTAATTATACACATACTAATGATTCAGCCCTGCAACTGAAAGAGACTGAGTTTGTTCCATACCCAAAGCCCCTTATGGTGATATAAGTGCGGTTGGAAAAACACTATTTTATTCCTTCACTAGTTATATCCTCTTTGAAATAAAGAACTGTGTACAATTGACATTTTTGTCCCCAGGATTCCCCCTCAGAAACTGTGGGCCCATTTCCCCCCTTTGACACACTGTGGCACAGCAAGTTGTAACAAGAGCTCAAACAACATTTGCTGGTGAAGATACTCATTGAAGTTAAGAGTCAGAATCTAGGATAACTGAAACATAGTCTTTATTTTTCTTTTGATCACATAATAGAATGGAATGCACAGTTTCTGATTTCATTTTCCGATTCCAATGATTTTATGTTAATTTTGTAATTTGAATTGCTTCTCATCTTGCTTCTAATTGTACTTCTTCGTGATTCTAATAACTTGTCTTTTGCAAATTGGATGACTTTTTGTGGTGTAACTGTAGATAACTTGCATAATCCTGTTTTCTTATTTGTGAGGTGATAGAGATATATAGAAAACACAGAAGAAGTGACCTGCGCAGAGGTCTCAATGCACTATACTGTACATCAGAACAAAATCAATAAATCATAACAGCATAAGAGTGCGTATAAAGACTGTTACAAGAAATCAGAAATAAACACATAAACTCAAGGAGATAGAGAAAATATAGAAGAGTGAAAAAACGCCGAAGGATAGAATAGAAGAGAAAAGGCGAATCAGAAAGAGTAAGAAAAAAAAGAGAAGGGAGAAAATGAGAAAAGAAGATTATGGCCCTCATTCCGAGTTGTTCGCTCGTTCTTTTTCATCGCATCGCAGTGAAAATCCGCTTAGTACGCATGCGCAAAGTTCGCACTGCGACTGCGCCAAGTAACTTTACTATGAAGAAAGTATTTTTACTCACGGCTTTTTCTTCGCTCCGGCGATCGTAATGTGATTGACAGGAAATGGGTGTTACTGGGCGGAAACACGGCGTTTCAGGGGCGTGTGGCTGAAAACGCTACCGTTTCCGGAAAAAACGCAGGAGTGGCCGGAGAAACGGTGGGAGTGCCTGGGCGAACGCTGGGTGTGTTTGTGACGTCAACCAGGAACGACAAGCACTGAACTGATCGCACAGGCAGAGTAAGTCTGGAGCTACTCTGAAACTGCTAAGTAGTTAGTAATCGCAATATTGCGAATACATCGGTCGCAATTTTAAGAAGCTAAGATTCACTCCCAGTAGGCGGCGGCTTAGCGTGTGTAACTCTGCTAAATTCGCCTTGCGACCGATCAACTCGGAATGAGGGCCTATGAAAGAATGGATGAATAATTAATTGACTGAATTAGTGAGTAAATGAATAAATGAATGAGTGAGTGAAAGAATGAATGAATGAATGAATGAATGAATGAATGAATGAATGAATGAATGAATGAATGAATGAATGACAGACCCGACTGGTCAGAACCGCATTGAGCAGACAAACGGAAAGGTCCTATCCCCTCAGTTAAATGCAGGTGAAACCTTAAAATAGGTAGTCCAGGGATCCCAGACTTTAAGAAATCTAGTGTAAGAGTCTTTCATAGTACTTGTGATAAATTTCATCGAATGGATGTGACAGATTCTGGCAATAATCTAATTTATTCTAGGGATCTTGGGAGATCTCCTTTGGGCTGCTATGCAGCATCTGGTTGCAAGGACCACATGGGTGAATAGCTTGTTCTGATGATAAGATGCTTTGGGAACGTCCATTGATAACAGGAAGTAGTTGGCCCTAAAGGAGATGTTTAACGATAAGATTGAAGTAGCCAGGGCTGCGACCTCCTTCCATAAGGGAATCAGAATTGGGCAGTTCCATCAGATATGGAGAAACATTCCATCAGTATTATTACATCACCAGCAGAAAGGGGACGCTTCAGGGTTCATTTTGTTGAGCCTAGTGGAGCCATAGTACCATCTATAGAATAATTTGTACGCACTTTCTTTCAATCTAACACAAATTGAGCTCGAAGCCACACTAGCATAAACTTCTGACCAGTCATCATTAGTTAGTTTTTCTCCTAAGTCAGATTCCCATGCCCTTTCATGAGCATTTTTAATTTCAATAGAATGGGATGACAGCAATGTGTATAAATAAAGTTGATATAAGTCCTTTAGTGGAAGCTTTGCAAAAAGCAAGGAGTTTTACTGAAGAGAGGGGGCGAGCAGTCATTTGTGGTGCAGCCGAGGAAAAAAATTCTAATTTGTAAGAACTGATAGAAAAATTTGTGAGGAATTGAATGTTTGGTTTGTAGTTGTGAAAATGTCGGAAAGGACAAGTGTTGTGTGAGATCATTAAGCAGTCTGATTCTGCCAGTCTTCCAGCAGTCAAAAGAAGCGGAGGCACAGCCAGGCCAAAAAGCGCAGATTATCAAACAGCGGAATCAGAGAGCTGGGGTGTGGGGCTAGTTTAAACTGTCTATTGGCCGGGTCCCAGACATCTAAAGTGTGAGATACAATAGGATGATGAGCGACAGTCTTAGGTCGGGATAATCTAGGAAGCCATAGCAAAGTGGATACGGACTGGAGTGCAGTTTAAGAGCATGGGATTGTATCGCCACCCATACCCTCTCATAGGTCTATTCCACAAAATACATTGTGCCAGTCTAGCCGCTAGATAATAATATTTAAAATTAGGAACACCTAAATCCCCCTCCGAGATGTGTCTCTGAAGTACTGAGCGCTTCACCCTGGGTCTTCTTTTAGACCAAATAAACTTCATTACAGTGTGCTGGAGGAGTTTGAAGACACATAATATGTTTGCTAACAATTTTGCATAGATTTTGATGTCTACATTAAGTAAAAATAGGTCTATAACTAGAGACCAACTCCGGGTCTCTACCTGGTTTTGGTATCACAACTATGTTGGCCAAGGAGGTTAAAGGGTCAAAGTCAGCACCATCCATAAGATCATTAAAGAAGATTTTCAAAAAGGGGGTAAGCGTCAATGCAAACTTCTTGTAGTACTGGGGGGTGAATCCGTCTGGACCCGGAGCAGAAGAAGATTTGAGACCCTTGATGGCATTTGAAATTTCTTCCTCAGATATTTCCGCCTTCAGAGCCAGCAAGTGTTGATCACTTAGGTGAGGTAGCAAGCCGCTGGAAAACAAGGCAGACATAGAGAGAGCTGTCGACAAGCTGTGATGAGTGTGAGGGCTAGCAGGCTATATAATTTGTCATAATAGCCTGAAATTCTGACACTATTTGAAAGGGGTCGTAAGTAAGGACCCCTGAGCCCTGTCTCTTGATTTTAGAGCTCAAACTAGATGCCTTCTTCTGTCTCAGTTTACTAGCAAGAACTGAATCCGCTTTGTCCGCTTTATCATAGTATTTATGTTGGAGTTTTTTAGTATGTAAGACGATTTACGAGATAGAACAGCATTAAGTCTGCCTCAGAGAGAATTGATCTGAACAGGTAAAGCCGATGTAGGGCGTTGTTTATGTTGGTTGAGAAGTAATGAGATTTCAGTCTCTAATTGGGAAATTTCCCTTTGAGCTTGCTTTCGGCGAAAGGCTGCCATGCTAATAAATCTACCTCTGATCGTGGCTTTATGAGCCTCCCAGATAGTCCCTTTAGCAATCTCGTCAGATAAATTTATCTCAAAGTACTCAGCGATAGCGCATTTAAAGTTTTGAAAAATAGATGGGTCGAGTAAGCATATTCTCATCAAGGCGCCATATACGGGATTTGTGCTGAAAAGAGAGGGCATCCAGTAAAATAGAGGGGCCAGCATTGTCTGTCCACGAGAAAGGTGTAATATCCACCGCAGTGACCATAGTGGCAATTGAGGGAGAGACAAAAATCATATCAATTCGAGAATAAATTTGGTGGGGACCAGAAAAGTGTGTGTAATCTCTCGCCGACAAGTTTTTCAGGCACCAGGAATCTATCACCAATAGCCTATTCAAACCAGCACTAAGAGTCTGTGATGTGCGCAGGGGCAAAGAGCTGCAGCAGCGACACAGGGGCCGGTAGCTGCTTCAGCGATACAGGGGCAGGGAGCTGCTGCAGGAACACAAGGGCAGGGAGCTGCTGCAAACACACAGGGCGGGGAAATGCTGATAGGACACAGGGTGGGGATATGCTGATGGGACACAGGGCACTTTAGCTAGCTACAATAGGCTGAAACCCTAAGCAACAATATTGGTAGTGTATGCAGATGGGTAAATTGTACCAAATAAGGTTAGGCGAATAAGGGGCATTACTGTGTGGTGTAACGTGAATAAGGGAAACAACTATGTGGTGTAATATGAATCAGGGCCACTATGTGTGGTGTGGTGTAATGTGAATAAGATTGTGCTGCTGTGTGCGTAATTTGAATTGGACACACTATTATGTGGCCATGGCCCTACCTTGTGAAACCACACCCCTTTTTTGTGGCACACGCATTTGGCACACATTTTTCCATTGTAAAGAATGGGAGGTAGTGCACAAATTAATAGTTTGCGGGGGGAATCCGAACAACCTGTGCCCAATGGGAGGGGGAGTAGGTGGCAGGGGAAATTAGTTCCACAACCTCGCAAGGACCACTTTAAGCCCAAAATATTTAAACTGAATTACAATAATTTTATACATTTTTAAATATTATTTTTTAAAGCATAATCTGGAAATAAAAGGGATTAATAGTGCTACACAAACCAATTTTTTATAGAAATTTAAAAATATATAGTATTGTTAAGTAACGATAACAACAAGGGGTGCAAGTTCATGCCAGGTGCCTGGAGGTGAAATAGAAGGTGGTAGCCCCCCCATCCCCCAGTGGCTCCGGCTTACACAAGTGCTGACAACTGTCTGCACATGTGCAGGAGCATAGTTGAGGGGGCACAGGAGTTAGTAATGTGATTGCTATGTTATCACATTACTTCTCAGTGGTTAACGAGATTGACACCTATTAAAGCCCTTTCCTGGCAATTTGCCAGTCTGGGAGAATAAAGATTCCTTATTGAAGCTAATGGTGGCGATAAGGAATCTTCATTTTTGGGTGTTGGCTGCAAATGATAAGAAATAGAACCCAGAGGTAGGGGGGTTTATCAAAGCTTGGCAAGAGATACAATTGTGAGCACCAGCCAATCAGCTTCTGCCAAACATTTTACAGGCTGTGCTTTAAAAATAGTACTGTACTTTATCTCTCACAATTTTATCTTTCTCCAAGCTTTAATAAATACCCCTAAAGTTTTATTTTAACAATGAGTGCATGTCCTCAAAACAACTTCTGCTCTGCTTTCTTTCATCATAACAGACACAACAGCAGAGCTGTAGCTCACTATGAGGGTTATTTAGTGAGTATTGCAGATTCTGCTAAAAAGTAGAATCTGCAATCCTTTCTATTGCATGCTGGGGGCCGCCCATCTCAGGGCAAGGCCAACCAGCATGCTGAATGGCCTGCCCAGCAGCTGTGACCCAGAAACCATGGAAGACCCGCTGCAGCCACAGCTATGCTGCATATGCAGGTGGTCCGCTGCCATTTTCTTATTTGAGTGGCTGCGTGGGACTTCACTTTGCCACCCCAAAATGCTGCCAGCCTGCCCCCGTTTTGCATGCGCTGCCTCCGACATGCTCCGTCGCTGCCCTGCGAAAGACAGGCAGAGGCCTCTGCAGCCAATGTGATCAGATCACATTGGTTGCTAGTGCATGCACAGGACAGGACCTGTGCGTGCGCATTGTCGCCTGGAACAGGGTTATTGTAGTTGCATTGTTTAGTAATGCGATCTGAATAACCCCCTATATACACACTTTGGTTTTCCCCACTCTGCTGCTGCTATCACACACATTCCCACTGGACTACTGTGGGCTCTCAAGGGAGATTTCCAGAGGGACACAGACACCTCCCGAGAGCTGTGACACTGCAAAACTCATATGCTACTCTTGCAGGGCTAGATAATACAACTAATAGAGGCTCTACAGAACAGGAGGATATGGGGACATCTACTAACTATAGGAACAGGAAAAGGAACAAGAAAATTGCATCTCTGAAAAGGACTGCACTTCTCTTGAGAGATTCCATTATTAGAGGAATGCATCTGGGAAATGCAAATGAAGTAGAGAAACAAGTAAGGTGCTTACTTGGAGCCACAGCTCCAAGGGATAAAGAGCGCATGCTAAGAATTGTGAAGGCAGCAAGAAAAGATGGGGAGGTGGATGTCATTGTCCACCTAGGGACAAATGACCTGGCAAATGCTGAACTCATGGCCATATAATATGAATTTAGGAAGTTAGGGACTGTTCTGAAGCAGGTGGCAACTACTGTAACTTTTTCAGAAGTATTGCCAGTACACAGAGGAGAAGACAGAACTCATTGCATCAGAAACTTCAATGTTTGGCTAAGGACTTGGAGGGTTATTCCGACCTGATTGTAGCTGTGCTAATTTTAGGAGAGCTATGAGCACTTACACTGACATGCGGGGGGACGCCCAGCACAGGGCTAGTCCGCCCCGCATGTCAGCCCCTCCCGCACAAGTACAAAAGCATTGCACAGCGGCGATGCTTTTGTACTTGAAGAGTAACTCCTGGCCAGCGCAGCTCCTGCGACTGGCCGGGAGTTACTCGTCGCTGGCCAGGTCGCAGCGGCTGCATCTGACATCATGCAGCCACACGGTCCAGCCACGCCTGCGTTGGCCGGACCACGCCCACAAAATGGTGGCCAAACGCCGCCATGCCGCCCACTCCTGCCCAGCGACCGCCTCTGCCTGTCAATCAGGCAGAGGCGATTGCTAGGCAACGACAGCCGTTGGCTGGCCGGCACATGCTCACTTCTGACCTGATCGCTGCACTGCAATAAACGGCAGCAAGCGATCGGGTCAGAATGACCTCCTTGGTGCAGTGAGGAGAGATTTGGATTTATAGGCCACAGTCACACCATCTGGCAAGATAGGAGCTTATACAAAAGTGACAGCCTGCACCCATCTTCAAGGGGAACGAGAATACTAACTGAACAGTTTGGATGCTTCATCAAGAACTATTTAAACTAACAGAGGGGGGCAGTGAACCAAACAGGAATAAAGCAATCTGCTCCCCCAACACAGAGGTATTGTTTCTGCAGGCAAAGGGAATAGGAAGCATATCCACAGCAAGAGAAGATAATTCAGATCAAAAACAAAAAAACATAGGCAGAGAGGAGAACATAGCTAGGAACAGGAAAAGCACAAACAAAACTCTAAAAGCTATGTGTGCAAATACTACAAGCTTAGGAAATAAATCACCAGAACTTGCAATAATGACAAGGGATGATCTAGATATTGTGGCAATTACAGAGTCATGGTGACCATAGAAACAGGGGAGAAGTTGATTATTTGTATTGGCATGATATACAGGCCACTAGGACAGGAAGAACTGGACAAGAACCTATTGCAGGACATAACTAAAATGGCATTAAAAGGAGAGGTAATAATCATTGGAGACTTTAATCTTCCTGATGTAAACTGGGCGGTGTCTGTTGCTAGTTCCACTAGAAGCAGAGACATTTTAAATTCCCTTCAGGGAGCATCCCTCCACCAATTGGTGAGGGAGCCCACTGGGAAAGACGCAATATTAGACTACATACTTACAAATGGAGACAGAATATTGGACGTAAAATTGGGTGAAAACCTGGGATCCAGTGATCATCAAGCAGTATGGTTCAGCATAAAGACAGAGACTGACTCATCCCATACAAAAAAAAAGGTGTTGGATTTTAGGAAGGCTGATTTTGTAGGGATGGGAAAATGTGTAAGCAATTCTTTGGCAGAGTGGAGGAACTTGGAAGCAGTGCAAGAGAGGTGGGAAACATTAAAAAGTGCAATATTAAAGGCAACAGACCTTTGTATCAAAAGTGTTAGGAAAAACACAAGGAAAAGGAAGCCAGTGTGGTTTGCGAAAGAAGAAGCAAATATTGTGAAAGCCAAAAAGATGGCTTTTAGGAGATATAAGCAGACACAAAATAATGAAGACAAAGAGCTATATCTTGTTAGACAAAAGGAGACTAAGAAGGTAATCTGTTGTGCAAAGGCACAAGATGAGGAGAAAATGGCCCAGTCAGTGGGTAAAGTAGGCAAAACTTTTTTAGATATATAAGCGAAAGGAGAAAAACAAAAGGCGGAATTATAAAACTAAAGACTGGGAGTCTTGTTGAGGGAGACAATGTAATAGCAGATCATTTTAATTATTTTTGTTCAGTATTCACTACTGAAAGAGAGGTGAAGGGGCCACGGTTAACTTACAGGGATATTCAGGAAAATTAAATAAGTACATTTACAGAGGAGCAGGTCCTAACAGAACTCTCAAAGCTGAAAGTGGAGAAATATATGGGGCCAGATAGGATACATCCAAGGATACTAAAATAACTTAAAGAGGTGCTGGTAGCACCATTGACAGAATTATTCAACCAGTCATTAGCTACAAGAGTAATTCCAGAGGACTGGAAAAGAGCGAACGTAGTCCCACTGCACAAAAGTGTAATCAAGGAAGAGGCAAACAACTACAGACCAGTGAGTCTTACGTCAGTAATAGGGAAATTGATGGTAGCGCTCTTAAAAGAAAGAGTTGTAGATTATCTCAAATCCAGCAATTTACAGGATCCCAAACAGCATGGATTCACTAGGGGGAGATCATGTCAAACAAATCTTGTTGACTTTTTTGACTGTGTGACTAAAGTGATGGATAGAGGTGGAGCATGGATATAGCTTTTCTAGACTTTAGTAAGGCTTTTGACACTGTTCCACATCGCAGACTGCTAAATAAACTTGAAAGCTTGGGATTGGATACTAAGATTATTGAATGGATAAGATCTTGGTTGCAGGTTAGAAAACAGAGAGTTGTGGTAAATGGAGTGCATTAACAGGAGGGAAATGTTACCAGTGGAGTACCCCAGGGATCTGTACTTGGACCATTGCTTTTTAATATCTTTATTGGTGACATTGCAAATGGCATTAAAGGGAAAGTATGCCTTTTTGCAGATGACACAAAGGTATTCAACAGGGTAGACACACCAGGTGGGGGAAACAAATGATTCAGGATCTAGGTAAACTAGAGGAATTGTCAAAAGTGTGGCAGTTACAGTTTAATGCCAAAAAATGCAAAATCATGCACTTGGGTCTCAAAAATCCAAAGGCTGAATATAGTATTAATGGCACTATACTGGAAACTACTAAGGAGGAAAGGGATCTAGGAGTCACTATTTCAGGTGACTTAAAGGCAGGTAAGCAATGTAACAAAGCAATGAGGAAGGCAAGTCAGATGCTTGGCTGCATTGGGAGAGGAATCAGTAGCAGAAAGAAAGAAGTAATAATGCCACTGTATAGGTCATTGGTACAGCCTCATCTAGAATACTGCGTTCAATTCTGGAGGCCATATCTTCAAAAGGATATTAATACATTAGAGACTGTACAAAGAAGGGCAGCTAAAATGGTGCATGGCCTACAGTACATCACAAAACATACCCAGAAAGACTAAAAAATCTCAATATGTATAGTTTGGAGCAGGGAAGGGAAAGGGGGGACATGATAGAAACTTTCAAACATGTCAAAGGTTTTAACAAAGTCCAGGAGGGAAACATTCTGCAAATGAAGAGAAGCAATAGGACATGAGGACATGCGCTGAGACTGGAGGGGGGAGAGGTTCAGGGGATATTTGAGGAAAAATTACTTCACAGAAAGGGTAGTGGACAAGTGGAATAGCCACCCATCAGAGGTGGTAAAGGCTAAGACAGTAGAGCAATTTAAACAGGCATGGGATAGACATAAGGATATCCCTACAAAGAAATAAGGATCAAATAAGGTTTAAGATAAAAATATGGCAAAAAAAAAAAAGGGCAGACTAGATGGGCCAAGTGGTTCTTATCTGCCGTCAGATTCTATGTTTCTATGTTTCTTTTCCAGGACTCTTCAGTTCAAGGGGGCTAATAGGGTGCTTGTGTGTAAGGACAGCAGTTAGCAGGGCAGTAGCAAAGCACTTTGTTTCCCCCAGCACACTGAATGATAAAAGTAACCAGATGTAAATCCCATACAATATTAGAATTCAGATACCCCTCCCTTTCAAGCACCTGAATGATATCACTAAGCTAATTGAGCATCTGCCACACTATATATGTCTGTTGTGAGAGGCAGAGAGGTTCCTGCATTAGGAGGAGGTGCAGGCCCTGACATGCCATATGGAGCATTATGAGGTTGCTCCACGGTAGGTAGCTCTTAGCTTAGATATATTTAAGTAAGGAGCTATTATCACGTGGCTCCTTGCTGGTAAATCATAGACCCAGATTGGGGTAATGGAGGTGTGAGGTGTGGTGCCTCTGGACTGGCTGAGCTGGATGGCTTATGTGTGGCATACAGTACCTTTACATTCTATTAACACTTTTCACATACTAATTTCTTTAACACTATTTCTCCATTTTAATTACATCTCATTTTTGTATCACCCTCTTTATAGCTTTGGCTTCCTAACACTAATTTATTAACACTATAGTTTTTTCACTGGTATGCTTCCCAGGGCTTTCTGGCTTATGCTGGTGTTTTGGGGTGCCACACCCTGCAACTAGATATAGCGCTAGGTACCCCAAATATACAGAGACACCTTGATGCAGCTTTGGGGCTTATTCATACATTTGCGCAAATATATGTAACCAAGATCTCTGAATTCTAATATTATGTGGGATTTACATCTGGTTACTGTTATCATTGAGTGTGCTGGGGGAAACAAAATGTCCTTTTTTTCCCCCTTTTATTTTTCTTTCTTAGAAATACCCCTCCCTTTCAAGCACCTGAATGATATCACTAAGCTAATTGAGCATCTGCCACACTATATATGACAGTAGCAAAGCACTATGAAATGAGTGGAGAATAATCTGTCCTATTTCAGCAACCCCCTCTGTCTTTCCTCCTTGGTGCCCCCATGACAGCTGGAGCCCGGAGGCCAGTGCTTCTACTGCCTCCAGGAGTTACACCACTGATAACAACATTGAATTTGATAAGATGGTTTTCTAAAGCTGATTGCACTCCAGAAGATCTAAATGTTTGGTCTGACCACATAATGATTAATCTGTGTGTACATGACAATATGAGTGATTATTTTCTACAGTTCCAGTCACTCATCAGTCAGGCAGAAGGAACAGACCCCAAAGGTACCTTGTACACATAAGAACTGGAGTCACAACTACTGTAGACTGCATCTTCAGTCTGGCACAAATAAAATCTGGATGTTTTTTGTGGCCATCTTTGGATAGCTACCAGTGGAGCACCATCATGAGGCAATCGTGGGAAAACGTATTCTAAACCAGGAAAAAGTCACCAGAGAAATGATCATAAGCCTGGACATTTAAAAACCATATAGTATCATTTGAATATAAAATGTAAATTGATTTAGAACATTGGATATTAAAATAGCTTTTTTTTCTAGTAACAACAATAATTACATTTGTCAAAAGCTGAACTGAATATATTTTTTTTTTTGTAGCATGTCAGAATTGATACAAATTAATACCAAGAAACAGATGTACATTCCTAAATCAATCGGAATATTTCAAGCATCTGTAGGGAGAACAGAATGAGAGAAATAGGAGGATTGCATAATTAAAATACTTGCCAGCTACAAGCAAAACTAAATGGAAAAACTAATTGTAATTGACTATCCTTTATTTTTAACTTTGATAGTGTGCATATTTCATTTAAAAAGTTATTTATTTATTTATTTATTTATTTATTTATTAGATTTCAGTTTGGACACACCCCACCCAAATCTAAAACTTTCTGTTCATGTTACATCTGCCCTACCTGCAGTGCAACATGGTTTTGCCCAGTTGTGTGCTTTTTTAGTTTGTTACCACATCTGAATAACCCCCTCAATCCAGTTCCATAGATAGGTCCAGCAGTCTAGACAATAAATAGTCCAGCAACACAACATGGATGGCCACCTTACATGTTTTGTTACAGAAACTTCATAAGGTCCCAAATCTAATCTGCTCATTAGTCAATATTATCTCCTTGAGGAGAGCATTTAGAAAGCTACAATTGCTATAAATCCTTATACCACCTGATAGAACTATTAAGTATATCTATATATTTTGAATTAACCTTTTACACGGTTGAGTCACATTATTATGAACACCTCCTATATTTGACATTGGCAGAGCATAGTCCATGAAGTGCGTCACGTGTCCTGCGCTGGCTTGGTGGGTATATAAGGTGTGCGATAGGCCATCTGCACACATATCACTTGTTGCTGCAATGGCTCAAAGGGGATGATTATCAGCTTTAGGGCCAAGGGTGGTAGTATTTCAAAAACAGCGCAGTTTGTGAACTGTTTGCGTGCTGCTGTGGTGAAGGTTTATCGTGACTGGACAAATGGCACCATTGGGAATAACCGACGTGGAAACTGCGGAGCACCACGTGCCGTTGATGTGAGAGGTGAATGTTGGCTACGAAGGTGCATGAGAGCCGACCAACACGCTACAGTGGAGCAGCTCACCATCAAAATGAACCTGGGGGCTACCAGACGTGTGTCTAAAATTACAGTTCAGTGAACCCTGCTGCATTTGGGGCTCTCAAGCGGTTACTTTGGTGGTCATAATAATGTGACTTGGCCGTGTATAACTTGTACTTAATCTTTAATACTGCATATTAATCATTTATACTGCATTTATTCCAAAGGGAATTGAAAAAGAATGAGGGTGTGAGTGGCATCTTAACTGTTGAGCCGACACACACTAATACCAGCCCCACACACCAGAAGGTCAGCCGAGCATCAGGCTTTTTCCTGCTCTGAGCTACAAGACAATGTTTATTATATACTTCTAATTAGTTTACAACATTGCCACTATATCATTGTCAGATACTGAAATTTTCCCATTACACCAGAGTGCCAATAGAAAATCAGTCCTCATTGCTGACTTAAATTATATACATCCTGTGCAACATGTTTCTTTACTGACCGGCTACTAAACAGGACAAGCAGCGCTAAAGATCTAAGAAGCTGATATACACTGGGACCTGTCCCTTATATCATGGAGTTTATCCCCCTATAGTATAGACAGCATAAGTGACCACCATATACTGCAGACATCGCTAGTGAAGCTGTATACTGCAGATGACATTGGTGACCCCCATATACTGCAGACAGCGCTAATGACGCCTATATACTACAGACAGCATTATTGTCCAGCATATACTACAGACAGCATTAGTGACCCCCATATACTACAGACAGCCTTAGTGACCAACATATAATACAGACAGCATCAGCAACTACCATATACTACACACAACATTAAACTCCTGATTACATTGCTCAGTCTCATTAAAAAACCTTAATCTGGACTTCAGGTGGGCGGGCCTCGAATGAGGCCACAGTTTACCTGTGCTCCTCAGACCCCGGACCCCTGAATACTTTTTTGGAGCACAGTTTGGGATCTAGTGGCACTGAACAGTGCAGAGCATCGTGGAGACCCTGCAGGGAGACTTCCACTGTCCATCTTGCTTCCCCTGAAACTTTTTTCCCTGGAGTCTGGCTCACACTGTTGAGCACCCAGCCCGCCTGCCATCTTGATATTGCAGCTGGTTCCTGGGAACTCATTCTTCTAGGAAACAAAGCAGAGAAGGACTTGTGTTTGGGGCTGAAAGTGCGCTGGACAAGCTGCCTGGATTTGTTAATAAATAGTGGTCCAGGGCTCATTGTACTTAATTATAAGGGGACCTACCCATGCAGGAGGAGACATTCAGTGAACATTGGGAGTGACAGTGCCTGGTACACTTACCGACTGGCTTCATCTCCAGATATTTCCTTTTCTCTCGGCCTTGGAGGGTGGTAATCGGCTGCTGTGGCAAGGGGTCCCCTGTGATCCTCCTGCTTTCTTTGTCTGTGCATCATTTTCTGGTGAGTTGGAGCCTGTTGTTTGTTGCCTCGTGGACTTTTGCTTGTAGCTGAGACTGCAAACACCACATAGTGGAGCCTAGGGACAGCTTGCTGTGGACCGGCCTACTTACCTGCTGGTGTCTGTTTACTGGTCACATGGATGCTGTTTATCTGTAACTGGGAGGACTGTTTGGGACTAGGCTCTTTTCCTGCTACTTGGGGCACTGCACTACCCAGTGCTTTTGTTACCAGCAGCTCCCAGATACCTGGCTGCTTAGACTGAACTCCTTCATAGGACTTCTGCAGCTATCTATATATATATAAATGCGAAAGTCCTTACTCACTTACTCACTCACTCACTCACTCACTCAATGACTGACTGACTCATCACTAATTCTCTTCCTGATATGTTAGAAAGATGAAATTTAACATAGGTATTCTGCAGGTGGGAAATAGCAAAACTACCTAATGAGAATTTTAATAAACCTCCCCTAAGGGGATGAAAAGCTGGTTGACATAAATACATATTTACCGATGCATGGCTTGCGTTGCATGAACGATAACACCCAAACGGACAATCGGATCAAAATTTGGATTGCAACTCCAGTGTGTAGAATTTAATAAACTACAAAAATGGTCCTGTCACTTTTTACCGCTACGGGTGCTCCTAGGGTAACGCCAAGAACAGTGGATTAATATTTACTTACATTAAGACGTCTCAAATTTACAACTCTATAGAATTTTTAACACTCCTTT
Source organism: Pseudophryne corroboree (assembly GCF_028390025.1). Lineage (NCBI taxonomy): Eukaryota > Metazoa > Chordata > Amphibia > Anura > Myobatrachidae > Pseudophryne > Pseudophryne corroboree. Next base: position 456,316,296 of record NC_086445.1, on the reverse strand, counting down.
ATATGTACAACCGTGAAAATCAGAAACTCCCATGCGAAGAAACAGGTAGAATAGCTAGTGTGAGTATAATTTTCACACAGTCCTCGTTTACATATTCTGATATACAGTATCTGTTGTTTGCAGTTGCACATTCCTGGAGCCATGGCCGGACTAAGGGCCACATGGGCCTGGAGCTGAAAATATTCAAGCGCCTATTGTTAGAAACTGGGGAGGTGTGATCAGTGCTGTGTGGTTGTGGCCAGAGTGTGTGGGTGTGTACATCCCTTACACTATCAGTTCCAATTAGTGATGTGCCCCGGAAATTTTTCGGGTTTTGTGTTTTGGTTTTGGATTTGGTTCCACGCCCATGTTTTGGCAAAACCTCCCTGAAAATTTTTTGTCGGATTCAGGTGTGTTTTGGATTTGGGTGTTTTTTTTACAAAAATCCCTCAAAAACAGCTTAAATCATAGAATTTGGGGGTCATTTTGATCCCATAGTATTATTAACCTCAATAACCATAATTTCCACTCATTTCCAGTCTATTCTGAACACCTCACACCTCACAATATTATTTTTAGTCCTAAAATTTGCACCGAGGTCGCTGGATGGCTAAGCTAAGCGACCCAAGTTGCCGACACAAACACCTGGCCCATCTAGGAGTGGCACTGCAGTGTCAGACAGGATGGCAGATTTAAAAAATAGTCCCCAAACAGCACATGATGCAAAGAAAAAAAGAGGTGCAATGAGGTAGCTGTGTGACTAAGCTAAGCGACCCAAGTGCCCGACACAAACACCTGGCCCATCTAGGAGTGGCACTGCAGTGTCAGTCAGGATGGCAGATTTAAAAAATAGTCCCCAAACAGCACATGATGCAAAGAAAAAAAGAGTTGCAATGAGGTAGCTGTGTGGCTAAGCTAAGCGACCCATGTGGCTGACACAAACACCTGGCCCATCTAGGAGTGGCATTGCAGTTTTCTAGCGAGAGGATGAGTGCTTCCATCCTCATGTGAATCTGAACCACTAGCCATGAACATAGGCCAGGGCCTCAGCCGTTCCTTGCCACTCCGTGTCGTAAATGGCATATTGGCAAGTTTACACTTCTCATCAGACGCTTTTAATTTTGATTTTTGGGTAATTTTACTGAACTTTTGTAGTATACTTGACGACACAGAGGTAGAGCAGTGGACTACTGTACCGTACTGCTATATATATACTGGTGGTCACAGCAACATTCTGCACTGTCCCCTCCTACTATATACTGCGCACAACTAAAATGCAGCACATTTATGGATGCATAGTATACTTGACGACACAGAAGTAGATCAGTGGACTACTGTACCGTACTGCTATATATATACTGGTGGTCACAGCAACATTCTGCACTGTCCCCTCCTACTATATACTGTGCACAACTAAAATGCAGCACAGGTATGGATGCATAGTATACTTGACGACACAGAGGTAGAGCAGTGGACTACTGTACCGTACTGCTATATATATACTGGTGGTCACAGCAACATTCTGCACTGTCCCCTCTTACTATATACTGCGCACAACTAAAATGCAGCACAGGTATGGATGCATAGTATTCTTGATGACACAGGGGTAGAGCAGTGGACTTCTGTACCGTACTGCTATATATATACTGGTGGTCACAGCAACATTCTGCACTGTCCCCTCCTACTATATACTGCACACAACTAAAATGCAGCACAGGTATGGATACATAGTATACTTGACGACACAGAGGTAGAGCAGTGGACTACTGTACCGTACTGCTATATATATACTGGTGGTCACAGCAACATTCTGCACTGTCCCCTCCTACTATATACTGCGCACAACTAAAATGCAGCACATGTATGGATGCATAGTATACTTGACGACACAGAGGTAGAGCAGTGGACTACTGTACCGTACTGCTATATATATATATACTGGTGGTCACAGCAACATTCTGTACTGTCCTCCTACTATATACTACAATGCAGCACAGTGGAGTGTTTTTCAGGCAGAGAACGTAGATATTTTCAGCACACTGAGCACAGATATTTGCAAGCACACTGAGCACAGATATTTGCAGCACACTGAGCAGATATTTGCAGCACACTGAACACAGAAACTGAGAGAACGCAGCCACGTCCTCTCGCTATCATCTCCAAAGCACGAGTGAAAATGGCGGCGACGCACGGCTCCTTATATAAAATACGAATCTCGCGAGAATCCGACAGCGGGATAATGACGTTCGGGCACGCTCGGGTTAACCGAGCAAGGCGGGAAGATCCGAGGCTGCCTCGGAACCGTGTAAAATGGGTGAAGTTCGGGGGGTTTCGGATCTCGAGGAACCGAACCCGCTCATCACTAGTTCCAATGTCTCTCTAAATATGTAAAAATTTAAAAAATTGCCTAAATTAGTAAGAAAAAGAGAAATGCAATCTTAATAGATTTGATTTATAACCAACCATGTGACATCTGATGGCTAGTGATCATCATGCTGCCATGATGATGGGCTAATTTTTATGTAGAGGCCTGGAACTGTAGCTCCATCTGCCCCATTGTTAATCTGGCCCTGCCTGGAGCCTTGTAGTGGTGGCACTCACCCCAGAAAATGCAGATTGGGATGTGCGCTGGAAAGACCCTTGCAGGCTCACTGCTCTTGCCACGCTGCAGGCACAGGTTATATTCTCCCTCTAGACATATTTTTTTGTTTTTTGTGAGCGCGCTCCCGGTGACGGGGCGTGACCTCACTACAATAAACATGGCCTTGCAGGACAACTCCAGTAATACCCCAGTTTTTGACCCTGCAACAACAGACATGACCATCGCAAGGAAAAAAACAAACATTCCACCATATTAAGCCCCACATAGTAATGCCCCATGCACCATATTATGCCTCTTCACCATATTATGCCATACACTGCAATGCCCATGATACATTATGCCCTACAGTGAAGCTTCTAATTACTTTTAAATTTCATGCACTTGGTGTCATGCTCATTGCCAGGGGTTTCATGAGCTGGTTGTCACACTCGTTGCCAGGGGTTTCAAGCGCTGGATGTCATGCTCGTTGCCAGGGGTTTCATGAGCTGGGTGTCACACTTGTTGCCAGGGGTTTCATGCGCTGGGTGTCATGCTCGTTGCCAGGTGTTTCATGCGCTGGGTGTTATGCTCGTTGCCAGGGGTTTCATGAGCAGGGTGTCACACTCGTTGCCAGAGGTTTCATGCGCTGGGTATCATGCTCGTTGCCAGGTGTTTCATGCTCTGGTTGTTATGCTCGTTGCCAGGGGTTTCATGCGCTGGGTGTCACACTCGTTGCCAGGGGTTTCAAGCGCTGGGTGTCATGCTCGTTGCCAGGGGTTTCATGAGCTGGGTGTCACAATCGTTGCCAGGGGTTTCATGCACTGGGTATCATGCTCATTGCCAGGTGTTTCATGCGCTGGTTGTCATGGTCGTTGCCAGGGGTTTCATGCTCTGGGATCCATGCTGATTGCCAGGGGTACTTCTCATTGCCAAGGGGGTGTATATTCGCTGGCATCTCGCTATTGCATGGCTCGCCCGTGGCAAGAAACTGCTGCTACATTGGATATATCTGCAACCACTACCTTAATGCTTGCTTTTACAGACAAGGGTACTGTACCTAGTGCTACATTGTTTTTCCCCTTTCTTCCTAGTTCAGATGTTACACCCATGCCTCATTGAGGCTGCCACCGCTCCTTTTGCTCAGATCCTTCAATTACATCTTTTACTTCTCAGTTTTGGAGGGAGCCCTGCCTTTCTCCTTTGAAAGTCAGAACCTCCATAATGGATTGGGATCAATTCCATTGTATAATGCCCATGATTCACCTTAGTGGAATGTACAACATGGGTACAAACCTGGTTGTCTTAGCTTGTATTTCACAGTCTTTCATCTGCCTGATGTAATGGTGCATTTATGTGTCAAAGAGAAACGGTTATTCCCTCGTACTGTGTATACACCTTTATATGTGGATCCTATCGGTGCTGACACTTGAATATATGGTTCATTGCTCTTCATTCTGAGTATGGTAATTGATAACTGATAACCGATGTCTTTTTACAAGTTTGCAACATTGGATGATGATATTTAACTGATGTCTTCTGTCCTTTTTTATTTATTTATTTTAAGTCTCTACATTCTACAATTGTTTTGCATTATACTGTATGTTACATTTTAGTTTATGTTTCTTACTTTCAGAATGCGGGCTATGGGTTTGGCCCCCATTCTTCTGGTTATGATTGATAAACTGGAACATTTAAAGTTTAAAAGCATTTCAGCACAATAATTGTTTGTGGTGGACGCTTGTTTCCATTTTGGTCTTTTCTCGTGTATCGTATACGTATATCTGTCCTGTATATCGCATATTATGCCTCTTATAATTTGTCTTCCGCCTTGAGTTGTGTGATGTGTTATTGTATTTGTTAGCTCTCTTCTTGCCTCTGTATGCAATCTATTTCATGCCTATGTAATTGCATTGATGCATGTGCTTCAATAAAAAGATGATAAAATAAACCTTAATCCTAATTAACCCCTTTAATCCATCAACCCCTTACCCCTCTTGTTCTTAGTTTTACCTACCATAAACTATACCTGATCACTATCCCCATACCCTAACTTAACTGTTGGTGATCATGTCTGCTGAATCTGTTCCTTTCCTGTTGCAGCCACACAGCAGTGCCCAGTTTCTTGTCAGGCAGGTCACAACAAGGCTGCTGCTGCCTGTGAGGAGCTGGGGTTATGGACAGACAGAAAGGAGAGATAGGGGCCATGCAGCCTATTGCGGCACAATATGGTCCCTGGTTGGGGATAATGCTGTTCTGGTCCCATCCTCCTGCTCTCCGGCATTACAGATGGGACTGAAGCATCTCCATATCCCCTGATGGTGACCACCTCCCTGTGTGACCAGGGATATATGCCCCCTTCCCCCAGCTGAGCTCCTGCTGATCTCTGCCACAGTATCAAACTATGATGTCAATTTTGCCACTCACTCAGCTAAGAATTTAGTGACAAGGGAGCATCAGCTCTGTACCTTAGTTGTGCAGGTTGTGGATCTGGGTACAAGCAGCCAGTGGACCATTGTAGGAATAGCTTCTTGGACATTAGATGGTAGGTGAAAGCCAAGATGGCCAAGGAGTGGAAGGCAGTAGTTAGAAACAGATGGTGGGTAGGGCTGGCTCGAGGCATGTTCCAAAGGAGGAGCCGCATGGGGTGCCAGACTCTGAAAGGCGGCCGTCAGCCGACCCATCAGACTACTCAAATCAGGTGCCGTGAACTGGCACCATATTTGAGATGGTCGCCGCATGAGACTGGAGTGAGGGGCAGGAGACACATGTGCTCTCCTCCCCTTGGCCACACTGGCAGCAACAGAGGAGCCTGGCGGCAGTGGAACTCAGCAGTGACAGAAGAAGAGGAGCCCAGTGGCGGTGACAGCAGGAGAGGAGCCTGGCAGGGGGTGAGCAGCGCTACTGGGGGCATATGTGTATCTGGCACTGGGGGCAAGTGTATCCGGCACTGGGGGCATATGTGTATCTGGCACTATACTGGGGGCATATGTGTATCTGGCACTATACTGGGGGCATATGTGTATCTGACACTATACTGGGGGCACATGTGTATCTGACCCTACTAAAGAGCACTACTGTGGGTATTTTGTGTAAAGCTGCTAATTGTATGTACATGTGTAGAAGGGTGTGTGATTATATATATATAGTTTGATATCAGTATAAAATTGTGAGGCCATCCCCTTTTTCCCAGGAGCACACGTGCGCATGCATTGAAGGGAGGGGGGGGGGGGGGGCATTTCAAATTTTTTCGCCCACAGTGCTAGTAGGCCTGGAGCCGGCCCTGATAGTGGGCACCCCCTGGCCATAGAAAACCTGGAGTATAAGGAGCAGTTTAGGGGAATACTACCACCAGAGCTGGTATATGGCATCAATGTGTACGATTCTAATTCCACAGTTGCCAAGCCTGTGGAATGTCTTTTGTTTCATGTTTTTTAAAAATGTTTTTACTGTTTTACTACATGTGTTACACATACATGTGTTCATGTAATAATCCTCAAACTCATCTCACTTGTCTACATAACTAGCAGTAATAAAGTTAGGTAAACAGTTACATTTGAAAATCTCAAATATTTCAACTTTTTATGTTTTCTTAATTCATAGCACCACCAAAGAAAAAGACTACATCCAGGGCCAAACAAAATGAATAGTGAGGAGATGCCAGGTAAATGTTTTTAACAAAAGAATAAATCTAATGTAATGGTGTGGTATTTTTCCAAATAACAATTATCCCTGTTACAATTATGGGGCCTTCATGGCCAGTTACAGGGCATCTCACCAAGAGCTGATCAAGATTAAGCACATCCCTGCTCCTGTGGATCTAGTTGGTTAATGCATCCTACATATAATCAATAGTTAAACCAGGAATGTTAGCAATTGTTAAACAGAATGTGCATACAGTACATTATAACTTGCATCATAAGGTTTTCTTGAGCTGTAATGATTTTGCTGTATTGCCACAGTATTTTGTGGTCATCATTTAAATGGAAAACACACTTGTTTCAAAGTTAATATATAGAGATTTATTTCATAAAATATTTTTACAAACATTATCATAATTCCATATCTGATGAAACAGACAAAGGGGAGGGATTGCATATGTACAGTATTTGCTGGCGTATAAGACTACTTTTTTGCCCTGAAAAACATGCCTCCAAGTGGGTGGGTCGTCTTATACGCCGGGTGCACTTCAGTTGGGATAGACATAGCTGCCATAGTGGCCTTTCGATACTCGCCCGGTGCCCATAGTGGCCTCCCGATGCCCGCCCACCTCATCCTACTCACCATCCAGTATCGCGCGATATCCAGTGCGGCCGCGGCGGGTCACTAGTGCCAATTACAGGGAGATGCAGGGACTGGCCGGAGGCGCTGCAGTCGCGTTATGGCCGTACAATGGTGACAATGACAGGTACTATAATGGCACTAATACTAATACGAATGGCACTCATGTGAAACCGGTAACACTAAATGCACACAGGGGTATACTTTTATACATTTTACAACTTTCTCCTCGCCCCCTCCCCCCTTCTTATGCATACCTTGATAAATACTCCCTATCCAAATCTCTTATCAGGTCATAATATACAGTATGTCACAAATCTGATGTTCTTTTACGTTTTATTTGGTGTGTGGAAGGGGGTAGTCTTATACGGCGAGTATATAACAAACTCTATATTTTGAGTGGAAATGTTGGGGGTCGTCTTATACGCCCAGTCGTCTTATACGCCGGCAAATACGGTATATATTATATGTACTACAGGCCCACACTGGAACATCGGCTACTGCAATCACCTCCTACCACGGACCATCAGCCGCAACTAGTACACACATTACTGCCTTCCACACAATCATTGGCTGCCACTAGCATACGCTGCTAGCCTATTAACAGAATACTTCCCCTTCAGGGAGAGGAGCTGTCAGAAAGGAGAAGGTTGTGCTCCGCCCAGTGGTTTCTGATGTTTCCGGGAGCGAGAAGGAGGAGGGGTGTGGGGGGGGGGGAGGGGGTTGCTAGGCAGCTGATACTCAGTACCACAGCCGCACCTCCCCTTGCCTAGTGCTTAGTAACTAATGGGAATCCACCCACACGTGATGTGCGCCCTCTCCTCCTGTACCCGCTGTGTGCTCTGCTCTCTTCTTCTGTATCCGCCATTTATGAGGTTCATTAGGAGGCACAAACGCCCCTCCTTGTCCTTGGAAGCCATCCAGTGGGGCAAAGCTGTAAGGTATTTGCTATAAAAATGTGATGCCGAGGGGTGGAATGGCCGCGCAGGATTGTCAGGGAATCTCAGGGATTCATTTGATTAAGAAAGTATGATTTTTTTGAGGAAAGTATGTAACTGATCATGTGTATATAATATATATTTCTTTCCTGGTACAAATGTTATGTCCCTGTATCTCCCCCTCAGCACCCTCACCCTCGCGGCATCTCCTCCTCAGCGCTATCACCCTCCCTGTATCTCCCTCTAGTGTCCCTGCCCTCACCCGCCCCTGTATCTCCACTTCAGCACCCTCACCCTCCCTGTATCTACCCCTCAGCATCCCTGCCCTCACCCTCCCTGTATTTCCTCCTCAGCACCCTCTCTGTATCTCCTCCCCAGCCGCCCTCACCCTCCCTGTATCTCCCTCTGGCGTCCCTGCCCTCACGCTCCCTGTATCTCCCCCATTAGCATCCTCATTCTCCCTGTATCTACCCCTCAGCGTCCCTGCCCTCACCCTCCCTGTATCTCCCCCTTAGCACCCTCACCCTCCCTGTATCTCCCCCCTCAGTGTCCATGCCCTCACCCTCCCTTTATCTTCTCCATAATGCCGTCATCCTCCCTGTATCTCCTCCTCAGCACCCTCACCCTCCCTGTATCTCCTCCTCAGCACCCTCACCCTCCCTGTACCTCCTCCTCAGCGCACTCATCCTCCCTGTATCTCCTCCTCAGCACCCTCACCCTCCCTGTACCTCCTCCTCAGCGCACTCATCCTCCCTGTATCTCCTCCTCAGCACCCTCACCCTCCCTGTACCTCCTCCTCAGCGCCCTTACCCTCCCTGTATCTCCCTCTAGAATCCCTGCCCTCACCCTACCTGTATCTCCCCCTTAGCACCCTCATCCTCCCTGTATCTTCCCCTCAGCACCCCTGCCCTCACCCCCCCTGTACCTCCCCGTGGTGTGTGATGGGTATAAGGGCTCTACTGTGTGGTGTTATGTGAATTGATACTATTATGTGACCACGCCCCTATATATTCCACTAGGGGGCGCTAAAATATATATTTGTATACCAAATAAATTAGGTTCAGGCCAGCCCTGGGGGAAGATGTTACATTTACTGAGAAATTTAGGTGGGGTATGTTCAAACTGAAATGTAAATTTCAGTGTAAAAATATAGCTGTCTAACATTTGTAGGCTACATGCAAAAGAGGCAGTTTTTAAACTGCACAGAAAAAATATAAATGTATTTGCTTCTTTTGCATGGCAACATGGTTTGAACCAGACACAAAGTTACTTGCTTGTTTTGCTTTGAATGAATCAGGTCCTTCCTGTAGTTTCCTCATTGAAATATGATGGTGTTTAATTTGAGTGCTATGTACAGTAATAGACTGGCAAAAACAGGAATTTAAAGTTCCTCATCACTTTTTAAAAACCAAGGCGGGAGACGACAACCATATTCTTTGTATGGGGTGCTGCTCTTCAGCTCAAGGACCAATTGCTGCCGACCACGAGCTACCAATTCAAGTACATTGTTTGCAGTCAGAAACAACTTATCTTTTGAAAGCAATAAGTTCATTTTCCAGTACAGCAGAAAATCATTGTACTATACATTTCTCTTGGGACTGGATGAAGAAAAAGTTATTTAGAATTGGAATGTTCTTGCAACAGGAAATTACATTCATAAACTGAGCATAGGATTTTGATAAAATGTTGCTGGAATCACTAAACTTTTCTCGCTTAACTTGGTGGTAACAACCAGAGCATGAAACAAACAATGTCAGTTCTAAAAAGAAAGTATTTATTTCATGTGTAATAAAATAATCAGTAACTATTTTCTTCTGTAAGCCATTATGGGAATGAAAATTGCAAATTAATTTCATTTGCATAAAACCTTATTGAACATTTGATGACATTTTAACAATCTTAAACTACCATACTTATAGTCAAGGCTAAGAAAGTTCATTATAAAAATAACTTTAAAGAGCAGGCATAAAGAAAGTCAAACCAGAAGAAAATAGGACATTTCACGTTAAAAATAACAGGAATGTCGGAGGTATTGGATCTAACAGTCTGGAAGAAAGCACTGCATGAAACACTGCTTATATACACAAAGCAGATATGACTTGGCATTTGGTAATCTTACCAGGGAATGTGGAGCAGGAGAATAATTTAATGGTTTGCATAATTAGTATATTTACCCCTTCATTAGTAAGGGCCAGTGAAAATAGCACTGTAGATGTACCCAATGAATGCCAATGGAGAGTCCAACGAGTCAGCAGTACATGGGGTTTTTGAAGAGGAAGAAAATATCTAAACAATACAATATCTGAAACTGGTGAAAATGTATTTATGCATATTCCCAAGCCCGTCACTGTGTTACTGGAGCCTCACTGTGCTGCACAGTACTTAAACCAAGAGAGAGAGAGAGAGATTCCTTATCATATTGATTGATGTTTATCTTCTATCACCTATATGATGTTATCTTCAATAAAACTTACTCTGGTTTGAAATCAACGTATGGACCTTGCTCCTTGCTCACATCCGCTACTCACCTACCAACTTGTATTCATCTGCCAGTAAAAAACAGTACACGTGGTGCCATGTGCTGCACCTTCTGACTTTCAGCCAGAGGCAGATCAAGGATAGAGATCCAGGATCTGGGGGCAATCAATGTGTGATTGATTTCTCCCTGGACATCATGCAGGTAGAGGAGACTGGTGCAGCTCACCAGCTGCAGCCTTTCTGGACCCACCGCAGCTCAGCACAAAGCAGCATGTGAGCTTGTAAAAGAGGCTGCTGCTGCTGACAGTGATTTCTAAAGGCACGGTGGTAGTCTCTTGCTTTTTTTATAAACTTTTTTATTGAACCATCACAGAGAATACAAAAGATAAAACAAATATGTTTACATGGATAAATATCTTAAGAATTAATAAAATGAGCTACAGCACACAAAGTATCTCAAATCCCTCTCTGATGGTGCTGTGTGCCTTTATTTGCACAGTGGCTTCTAACAAAGTAACGTATTTGGAGAGCAACATTCAGGCATTTGCAGGAGAGCACATGTTTGCACTTATAGATGGGAGCAGTTGGGCTAAGTGAGGGCATTCATTGCTAAGCATGAAGTAGCTAAACTGATTTTTACATGGTAGTGCCAAGACAAATTACTGAAATGGGATGAAGGTTGGAAAGGATACAATTTTAGAGATGCTGTTTGCTATAGAGAAGGACACAAAATCACTACTACCAGGGCTGTCTTAACAGCATTTTAGGCACTGTGCAGTGCAATGAATTGGAGCCCTTACACACCCATTCTTGGGAACCAATTAAAATAAATCATAACTTGCCCCTCCTGCAGTCCTGCAATGTCTCTCTGCTTGCTTTCATACAGTGAAAAGCTGTCAGCACTCTTGATTAGTGGATAGCTCCAGCCATCCACCAATCAGCAAGATTGTTGACAGCCATTCATTGTCTGGCTGCAGACTGCGAAGCAGGTAGAGAGGCAAGTGCTCAAAGGCCCTTAGAATTGTGGGCAGCTGCCCAGTGGCTATATGTTGGATGCTGTCTTTCCCACAATGCTTTGGGCCCAGAAGCCGTTGACAGCCACGCACTTCCATTGCATTTGGAGATCTTGCAGGGGGTGAACGCCGGAGGTTTTGACTACTTGTTCTGGCTATCCCACCTTCTTCTCTTTCTACAGGTGGGTTTGTAGGCTGGCCTTCACTTAGAATCGCTAAAGGTTCAGGTGTCTGCCTTGTCCATCTTTTTTTCAGCGCCGATTAGTCCTGCTTCCAGAGGTTCAGACTTTTTTGCAGGGCATGCTTCATTTCCAGCACCCATTTGTACCTCCTACTGCCCCTTACAATCTCAATCTGGTGTTGACTTTCATCCAATCAGACGTTTTTGAGCCCTTAGAGGCGGTAGACCTCAAGTAGCTATCCTGGAAAACTGTTCTCCCCTTGGCATTGGCTTCAGCTCGGAGGGTTACAGAGCTTGAGGTCCTGTCCTGTCGCTCCCCATATCTCATCTTCCATACAGATCGTGCTGAACTCTGCACAAAACCGGATTTCCTACCACGTGTAGTCTCTGCCTTCCACATAAATCAACCTATTGTGGTTCCAGTGTTGTCTTGTCAACTGTCAGAATTGACTATTAAGGGGTATATGCAATTCCAGCCGGAATTTGACAGTTTTTAAATTCGACAGTCAGACACCCTCCCACCGGGACCCGAATTCGACATATTCAATAAAAAACGTATTCGACAGTCCCGCTGTCGAAAAACAGACCAATTGACAATAGTGTGCGTACTGGATTCGACTTCATGGATAACACAAAAGTGTTTAAAAAATCCTGAAAAAAAATGTGTGGGGTCCCCCCTCCTAAGCATAACCAGCCTCGGGCTCTTTGAGCAGGTCCTGGTTGTAAAAATACGGAAAAAAAATTGACAGGGGATCCCCCGTATTTTAACAACCAGCACCGGGCTCTGCGTCCGGTCCTGGTGCAAAAAATACGGGGGACAAAAGACGTAGGGGTTCCCTGTATTTTTCACACCGGCACCGGGCTCCACTAGCAGGAGAGATAATGCCACAGCTGGGGGACACTTTTATACCAGTCCCTGCAGCCGTGGCATTAAATCCCCAAGTAGTCACCCCTGGTCGGGGTACACTGGAGGAGTGGGGACCCCTTAAATCAAGGGGTCCCCCCCTCCAGCCACCCAAGGGCCAGGGGTGAAGCCCGAGGCTGTCCCCCCATCCAAGGGCGGCGGATGGGAGGCTGATAGCCAAGTGACAAAACAGACATTATGGTAAGAACTTACCGTTGATAACGTGATTTCTCTTATGTCCACAGGTATCCACAGGATAACACTGGGATATGGTTGAGCGACAGCGGAAATGGCACCAACACGGTCACAAGCTTTCTGGCCTCCCAGGATGCATCGGGGCTTCCCCATATAATCCCGCCCACTGACTCAGTCAGATCAGTTCTTTCCACAGCGATTTAGGCAGGAGCATCAGGTAGAAACCTATTTAGGCGATAAGAACACACATGCACACCCTTCCATACAAGAGGGAAGAGGTTTAGTGATTGTCAAGATCCTCAAATCAGGTGCGTCAGGGTGAGATCCCTGTGGATACCTGTGGACATAAGAGAAATCACATTATCAACGGTAAGTTCTTACCATAACGTCTATTTCTCTGGCTGGGTCCACAGGATTAACCACAGGATAACATTGGGATTCCCAAAGCCAACTTTAGTGGTGGGGACGCTCCTGATTACACAGGAGGACCTTTCGCCCGAAGTCTGCATCATGAGAGGCAAAAGTATCCATGTCTGATGAATGTGTTTATACAAGACCATGTGGCTGCCTTACATATCTGTTCTGCTGAAGCACCCTGTTGTGCTGCCCATGAAGGACCTACCTTACGTGTAGAGTGAGCAGAGACATTAGCCAGAGTAAGGAGATCTGCATGAGAATAAGCTTCTGATATTACCATTCGGAGCCATCTCGCCAGCGTCTGTTTACTAGCAGGCCATCCTCTTCTATGAAATCCGTAGAGGATGAAGAGAGAATCTGTTTTCCTGATGGCACTAGAACAATCTATGTAGATTCTTAAAGCTCGGACTACGTCCAGCGACGCTTCTCCCGCAGATAGTCCCGATACCTGAAAAGCTGGGACTACAATCTCTTCATTCAGGTGCAACTTTGACACCACCTTTGGAAGATAACCAGATCTCGTTTTGAGAACTGCTCTGTCTGGAAAAAAACTTAGGAGAGGAGACTTACACGATAATGCTCCTAAATCTGACACTCTTCTGGCTGATGCCATTGCCAGTAGAAAAAGTACTTTAGCCGTTAACCATCTAAGATCTGCACTCTTAAGTGGTTCAAACGGAGGACACTGGAGGAATTTAAGAACTAAATTCAAATCCCAAGGAGCTGCAGGAGGAACAAATGGAGGTTGAATATGTACAACTCCCTGAAAGAAAGTACGTACATCCTGTAATTCAGCAATCTTTCGCTGAAACCATACAGTCAATGCTGATACTTGAACTCTCAAGGATGCTACCTTCAAACCTTTATCCAATCCTGCTTGAAGCAAATCCAAAATCCTGGATACTTTGAAGGACCTTGGATTCAAACTTTTTTCAGTACACCAATGAATATACCTGTAGGCTTGCCATATTCTATGATACACACGAGCTGAAGAAGGCTTTCTTGCTCTAAGCACAGTTTGGATTACTTGTTTCAAAAATCCTCTCGCTTCTAAGATAGAGGTTTCAACAGCCACGCCGTCAAAGACAATCGATCCAGATGACTGTGGCAACAAGGACCCTGCATTAACAGATCTGGACGTTGAGGGAGCAGTATCGGTGCTCCCACGGACATTCTTAGCAGATCTGTGTACCAATGCCTTCTTGGCCAAGCTGGAGCTATTAGAATTATTGCTCCCTTTGCTTGCTTTAATTTTCTCACTACTCTGGGTAACAGAGATATTGGAGGGAACAGATATTCCAGATGAAATTTCCAGTCTACTGACAGCGCCTGGGTCCCTTGATCTCGATCCGTACCTTGGAACTTTGTTGTTTAGACGAGACGCCATGAGGTCTATCTCTGGTAGACCCCATCTGTTCACTATTGTCTGAAACACTTAAGGGTGTAATGCCCATTCGGTTTCCAGAATGGTGTGTCGACTGAGAAAATCTGCTTCCCAGTTCAGTACACCTGGGACAAACACTGCTGACAATGCTGGGAGATGGAGCTCTGCCCATCTTTGAATGGGAGTTACTTCCTCCATCAATCTTTTGCTGTGAGTTCCTCCTTGATGATTGAGGTACGCTACTGCTGTCGCATTGTCTGATCGGATCTGGACCGGTCTTCCTTGCTGACTGTCCTTTGCCTGAACTAAAGCCATGTGAATGGCCCTTATTTCCAACAGATTTATTGGCAGGCGACTTTCCCTTGCGGTCCATTTTCCCTGGAACCACAGGCTTCCGAGTACCGCACCCCAGCCTTGCAGACTGGCATCTGTTGTCAGGACTTGCCATTCTTTTATCCAAAAGGGTCTCCCCTTGTTTAAATGGTCTGTCTGTAGTCATCACGCTAGAGACCTTTTTACTTTTACTGGAAACTTTATCATCTGCTTTTTTATCGTCTGATGATTTTCGTTCCATTTGGTCAGAATAAAGTGCTGCAATGGTCTGGAGTGGAATTGCGCATATTCCACCATGTCAAAGGTTGATACCATCAGACCCAACAGTCGCATTGCTGCATGGACTGACATTGTCTGGGCGTGCAACGCTTCCTGAGCCATGACCTGCACCCTGACTATCTTTTTCTCTGGTAAGAGAACTTTCTGTAGGTCTGAATCGAATATGGCCCCCAAATGAACCATCCGCTGTGACGGATTCAGAGACGACTTTTCCCAATTTATGAGCCACCCGTGTCTCTGTAAACAAACTATTGTCTGTTGAAGATGGCTCAAAAGTAAATCTTGCGAATGTGCTAAGATTAACAGGTCATCGACGTATGGGAATATTCTTATCCCCTGTTTGCGCAGACAGGCTGCCATAACCACCATAATTTTGATAAACACCCTGGGTGCTGTTGCTAGCCCGAAGGGCAAAGCCTGGAACTGAAAATGATCCTGGAGGATGGCAAACCTGAGGTAACACTGATGAGACAGTGCTATAGGCACATGTAGTTAAGCTTCCCATACATCCAGAGATACCATGTAATCTCCCGGTTTCATAGCCAACATTGTGGAGCGTAACGTCTCCATGTGGAACTTCGGGATCCAAATGTATTTGTTTAACATTTTCAGATTGAGAATTGGTCGATATGACCCATTTGGCTTCTGGATCAGAAATAAATTGGAGTAAAATCCCTGTCCCCTTTGTGATGGAGGTACTGGGACAATCACACCTGACTGTAGTAATTTTTGGACTGCTTCTTGCAGGGCATTGGCCTTCTACTCTATACGAGACGGGCTGGTGCAAAAAAATCTTTGAGGAGGCTGCCTCCTGAATGGGAACCCATACCCCTGAGATACCACCTTCTGCACCCAAGCATCTGTTGTTGACTGTTGCCATATGTGTGCAAAATTAAGGAGTCGGCCCCCAACCCTGGAATCCTCCAGGTGGAGGCCCGTCTCCTCAGGCTGATGGTTTCTGTTCAGGCTTGGAAGCTGGCTTTTTGCTAGCCCACTGCTTCCTACCCCTGGTTTTGAACTGGGGTTGCTTAGACTCCTCTTTAGCTTTCGCTTTGCTTTGCCAACGAAATGAGTGAAACTTTGAACCCTTAGACTTAGGGTTATAAGTAGCCGGAAATCTGACCTTCTTTGATTCAGCCTCTGATTCTAGGATATCAGATAATGGTTTCTCAAACAATATATTACCAACAAAAGGCAATGCTTCCAATTCTTTCTTGGATTCCGCATCTGCTTTCCAGGTACGTAGCCAAACTGCTCTGCGAGCGGCTACTGTCAAGGCTGAAGCTTAAGAAGCAACTGTACCCATATCAATTGCTGCTTCTTCCAGGTATTGGGCAGATTGTCTTAAATGGCTTAAATTATACTCTTGCTCCCTATTAGGAGTAGTGATGAGCAGGTTCGGTTTCTCGGAAACTGAACCCCCCTGAACTTCACCCTTTTTACACGGGTCCGAGCCATACTCGGATTCTCCTGTATGGCTCGGGTAACCCGAGCGCGCCCGAACGTCATCATCCCGCTGTCGGATTCTCGCGAGATTCGGATTCTATATAAGCAGCCGCGCGTCGCCGCCATTTTCACTCGTGCATTGGAAATGTTAGGGAGAGGACGTGGCTGGCGTCCTCTCCGTTATTGTTGAACTTGATTGTGCATTATTGCTTAATTGTGGGGAGGGCTGGGGAGCAGCTGTATAATATAGGAGGAGTACAGTGCAGAGTTTTGCTGATCAGTGACCACCAGTTATCCGTTCTCTGCCTGAAAAAAACGCTCCATATCTGTGCTCAGTGTGCTGCATATATCTGTGCTCACACTGCTTAATTGTGGGGACTGGGGAGCAGCTGTATTATATAGCAGGAGTACAGTGCCGAGTTTTGCTGACAGTGACCACCAGTATACGTTGTCTGCCTGAAAAACACTCCATATCTGTGCTCAGTGTGCTGCTTTATTGTGGGGACTGGGGACCACCAGTTTAATCTTATATAGGAGGAGTACAGTGCAGAGTTTTGCTGACCAGTGACCACCAGTATATAATACATAGCATTACGGTACAGTAGGCCACTGCTGTACCTACCTCTGTGTCGTCATTAAGTATACTATCCATCTAGAATCTATACCTGTGGTGCATTTCAGTTTTGCAGTTTGCTGACACAGTGACCACCAGTAAACTATATATAGCAGTACGGTACGGAAGGCCACTGCTGTACCTACCTCTGTGTCGTCATTAAGTATACTATCCATCTACATTCTATACCTGTGGTGCATTTTAGTTTTGCAGTTTGCTGACACAGTGACCACCAGTAAACTATATATAGCAGTACGGTACGGAAGGCCACTGCTGTACCTACCTCTGTGTCGTCATTAAGTATACTATCCATCTACATTCTATACCTGTGGTGCATTGTAGTTTTGCAGTTTGCTGACACAGTGACCACCAGTATACTATATATAGCAGTACGGTACGGAAGGCCACTGCTGTACCTACCTCTGTGTCGTCATTAAGTATACTATCCATCTACATTCTATACCTGTGGTGCATTTTAGTTTTGCAGTTTGCTGACACAGTGACCACCAGTATACTATATATAGCAGTACGGTACGGAAGGCCACTGCTGTACCTACCTCTGTGTCATCATTAAGTATACTATCCATCTACATTCTATACCTGTGGTGCATTTTAGTTTTGCAGTTTGCTGACACAGTGACCACCAGTATACTATATATAGCAGTACGGTACGGAAGGCCACTGCTGTACCTACCTCTGTGTCGTCATTAAGAATACTATCCATCTACATTCTATACCTGTGGTGCATTTTAGTTTTGCAGTTTGCCGACACAGTGACCACCAGTATACTATATATAGCAGTACGGTACGGAAGGCCACTGCTGTACCTACCTCTGTGTCGTCATTAAGTATACTATCCATCTACATTCTATACCTGTGGGGCGCCTCTTTTTTCCTTTGCATCATGTGCTGTTTGGGGACAATTTTTTTGAAGTGCCATCCTGTCTGACACTGCAATTCCACTCCTAGATGGGCCAGGTGTTTGTGTCGGCCACTTGTGTCGCTTAGCTTAGTCACACAGCGACCTTGGCGCGCCTCTTTTTTTCTTTGCATTATGTGCTGTTTGGGGACAATTTTTTTGAAGTGCCATCCTGTCTGACACTGCAGTGCCACTCCTAGATGGGCCAGGTGTTTGTGTCGGCCACTTGTGTCACTTAGCTTAGTCACACAGCGACCTTGGTGCACCTCTTTTTTTCTTTGCATCATGTGCTGTTTGGGGACAATTTTTTTGAAGTGCCATCCTGTCTGACACTGCAGTGCCACTCCTAGATGGGTCAGGTGTTTGTGTCGGCCACTTGTGTCGCTTAGCTTAGTCACACAGCGACCTTGGGGCGCCTCTTTTTTTCTTTGCATCATGTGCTGTTTGGGGACAATTTTTTTGAAGTGCCATCCTGTCTGACACTGCAGTGCCACTCCTAGATGGGCCAGGTGTTTGTGTCGGCCACTTGTGTCGCTTAGCTTAGTCACACAGCGACCTTGGTGCGCCTCTTTTTTTCTTAGCATTATGTGCTGTTTGGGGACAATTTTTTTGAAGTGCCATCCTGTCTGACACTGCAGTGCCACTCCTAGATGGGCCAGGTGTTTGTGTCGGCCACTTGTGTCGCTTAGCTTAGTCACACAGCGATCTTGGTGCGCCTCTTTTTTTCTTTGCATCATGTGCTGTTTGGGGCCAATTTTTTTTGAAGTGCCATCCTGTCTGACACTGCAGTGCCACTCCTAGATGGGCCAGGTGTTTGTGTCGGCCACTTGTGTCGCTTAGCTTAGTCACACAGCGACCTTGGTGCGCCTCTTTTTTTCTTTGCATCATGTGCTGTTTGGGGACAATTTTTTTGAATTGCCATCCTGCCTGACACTGCAGTGCCACTCCTAGATGGGCCAGGTGTTTGTGTCGGCCACTTGTGTCGCTTAGCTTAGTCACACAGCGACCTCGGTGCAAATTTTAGGACTAAAAATAATATTGTGAGGTGTGAGGTGTTCAGAATAGACTGGAAATGAGTGGAAATTATGGTTATTGAGGTTAATAATACTATGGGATCAAAATGACCCCCAAATTCTATGATTTAAGCTGTTTTTTAGGTTTTTTTTTAAAAAAAACACCCGAATCCAGAACACACCCGAATCCGACAAAAAATTTTCAGGCAGGTTTTGCCAAAACGCGTCCGAATCCAAAACACGGCCGCGGAACCGAATCCAAAACCAAAACACAAAACCCGAAAAATGTCCGGTGCACATCTCTAATTAGGAGATGAGATGTCATTCTCTAGTTCCTCTATCCATTCGCCCATTGCCTTTGCTACCCAGGCTGAAGCCATAGCAGGTCTTACCACTGCTCCTACTAGAGAAAATAAATTTTTCAAGAAACTATCTACCCTTTTGTCTGTGACATCATTTAGTGAGGTAGATGACAATGGTAAAGCAGATTTATGCACAAGTCTCAGAACATGTGCATCTACTTTTGGAGGAACTTCTCTTTTCGAACAATCCGCAGCTGGAAATGGATAATAAGAATTCCACCTTTTCGGAATCGTATATTTTTTACTGGGCGTCGCCCAAGACTCATCCATCATTTCCGTCAGCTCATCTGATGCTGGGAATTCAGTACTCACTGATTTTGTTCGTTTAAACACAGGTGCTTTAGATTTTAACACCGTCTTGGCTGGCTCTTCCAAAGAGAGAACAGCCTTCACAGCATCAATAAGTTCAGCAACATCCTCTGAACTAAAATTCTGCGACTGATCATCATACGGAGTATTTGAATACACTGTATCATCATCTGTTGTATCATCTTGTGTAGTCTGCCACATAGACGTATCTGTCTTAGTCTTACCTGTCCCTTGGTTGCTTGTGGAGGCTACTGGAACCAAGCCGTAGGAAGGGAGCTGCATGTATGGGTTAATAGTGTAACCTAACCCTTGAGGTGGTGCTACCGGAGTTAACCTGTCCGCTATTGAAAATAGAGTCTTTGCGAACATATTCCATGGTGGCTCTGTTGGTGGTTGAACCAACTCCTGTTTTTTACTTTGCTAAAAAGCAAAACAGCTCGCACACAACCCCTCATAAGTGACCAATTGGTCCATACCAATTAACCCTGTCTTACAAGATAAGCATGTTAGGGATGTAGGAGTTCTTGATAAATTCTCCTTGTCACTTTTGCCGCTCACAGACATGGTAATAATCTGTAAATGACTACACAATTTGTGACTGAAAATCACCTATATATGAGTATATAGAAGTGAGATCAATCTGACCACAGCCGTGCACCTGAATTGAGGGTCAGAACAGGACTGATATTACATAGAAAAGTCAGCACACATATTAACAGTCAGTCACATGTTAAGGCATAAGACATTGTCAAATGAGAATACAACCCCCATAACAACTTACAAGTAAGTAGGAAAATTGTACTTCTGTTTTTAACAGGTTCTTTTTTCAACATAACATGCAGAAAACACAGTAATATACAGATCTCATATGCAATATGTACTAAAAATTAACAATTCATACTAACAAGTAGAGAGAATTTTTAGTACTGTATACCCTTCCTCTGTAGAGCGGGATACAGGGAGACTCACCACACTTCCATATCCAAGCAAATGCGCTCGTAAGACGCTGAGTGGATTCATACGCTACTGATGTACACTACCACTCTTGTATAACTGATAACGGACACAGTCGCTCCCTGCGGACACGGACGCTCAGCGACTTCCACGTGTATGCAGACGCTAAGGCATGCAACTCGGTCTAGGCGGGATCTCTAGTGTGCACAACCGCAGCGTCTAAGCTGCGACCGAGTACCCTCGTGGTAGCGTCTGAGACGGAAGTGAGGTCATTTAGTTCATGGACGGGAGACGCACGGAAAATGATCATGAACTCGGAGGAGGGGCGGCCAGGAGAGCGTCTGAATCCCCCTGTTGACTTAAACCCTAAGGATCGCGGCCTCTACCTAGTCCTGGCGCCTATGATCCCTAGAGCGCAGCGCTGCCGCACTCGAGATGTTCGGCGCATCAACACACTGTTTGTAGTCTCCACCAATACAGTGTAGCTGTGTCCGGATCCCCCTAGTAAGAGGAAATCCAAAGACTTACCGTCCCCCCATGCCCCGGCCACAACCTGGTTACGTCTGCTGGACCTTCTAGAACAACCGACACAGACGCCCGTCGAGACAGCACTGTACCGCAAAGGTTAGCGTTGTTGCGACCCGGTGGGGAGTTGTCAGAGCGACTCTTTCCAGTATGCGTTTAAGACGCTGTTAGAAAAAGTCGCTCGAAAAAAACATAGTAAGTCTATAAAAAATAAAATAACAAAAGCTTCAGGCTGCTTTATCTACAGCAGCCCTGTGACCATGCGGCTTCCTGCCGCACCAAGCCAAAAACTGATCTGACTGAGTCAGTGGGCGGGATTATATGGGGAAGCCCCGATACATCCTGGGAGGTCAGAAAGCTTGTGACCGCGTTGGTGCCATTTCCACTGTCGCTCAACCATATCCCAATGTTATCCTGTGGATAATCCTGTGGACCCAGCCAGAGAAATGAAGAATATTGTTTTTTGTAGCAGAACTACAAGTCTCAGCAAGCCTCCCCTGCAAGCTGGTACTTGGAGAACCACAAGTACCAGCATGCGGGGGGGGGGGGGGGAAACGGGCCCGCTGGTACCTGTAGTTCTACTGCAAAAAAAATACCCAAATAAAAACAGTACACACACAACGTGATAGTAAAACTTTATTACATACATGCACACCGACACACACATACTTACCTATGTTGACACGAAGTGTCGGTCCCCTTCTCCACGTAGAATCCACGGGGTACCTGTAAATAAAATTATACTCACAAAAATCTAGTGTAGATCTGTCCTCTTCTTGTTTGTAATCCACGTACTTAGTAAAATAATAAAACGCAAAACCCGATCCACGCACTGAAAGGGGTCCCATGTTTACACATGGGACCCCTTTCCCCGAATGCCGGACCCCCCGTGACTCCTGTCACAGAGGGTCCCTTCAGCCAATCAGGGAGCGCCACGTCTTGGCACTCTCCTGATTGGCTGTGCGCATCTGAGCTGTCAGGCGGCGCATAGCACTATGACGCTCCATTATATTCAATGGTGGGAACCTTGCGGTCAGCGGTTGACCGCGAGTAACCTCAACCGCTGACGCAAAGTTCCCACCTTTGAATACAATGGAGCGCCTATGTGCTACATTGTATCTCGAGTGCGCCGCCTGACAGCTCAGACTGAAATTTACTAAATTACTGTCGAAAAGCACTGTTGTCGAAGCGTCATTCTTCAATTGAATATACTTTTGTCAAAAAGCCGCATTTTTACCATTGCAGACATGTCGAATTTCACAACTGTCGAATTGCAAAAAGTTGAATCTGAAACGGCCGTTTTTTTGTCGAAAAGTACTGTATTGCATTGTCGAATCTTTTTTTGTGTCGAAAAATGCCCGGTTTTTCGACATTTGCGGCAATTCGACCGCAATATCATATGGCCCTTAGGCTGAATCGAATAAATGGAATTCTCCCATAGGAGTTCCTGAGATGGGGGCATGGTGTTTGAGGGGCTACACCTTGTCAGAATCCATTTGGAATTCCCTCTGTAGGAACATATTCACAGGGACTGATGTTCTCGGTACAATAGCAAGTTTATTTATACAGGGTAAAGCAGTGTACAACTGTAAACAATAAGTAAAAACCAGGAATGATTGGAGAACACAAAATGAAAGGGAGAACTGGAATTGCACTTGCAATGATGGGAGTCTGGGAAGTACTTGGCAGTACTGGATACTTGGGAACACACTTGTGATACTGGGATTGTAAACTCACTTGTGATGCTGGGAACTGAGGGGTCACGGGATGCCAGGAGACTGTGAGTACACGGACACACTGAAGACTATGATTACATGAAAACGGTGTAGACTGAGGAAACCCTTGAGACACTGTGGACTGTGAAGGCACTTGTAATAGGATTGTTCTGTAGCAGAATTAGCACCATAGCAGGATGCACTTGAGCAGAGAATGCAGGGTTGCAGGATTGTATTGTAGAAGATTAGCACCGTAGCAGGATGCACTTGAGCAGAGAATGCAGGGTTGCAGGATTGCACTGTAGCAGGTTAGCACCGTAGCAGGATGCACTTGAGCAGAGAATGCAGGGTTGCAGGATTGTACTGTAGAAAATTAGCACCGTAGCAGGATGCACTTGAGCAGAGAATGCAGGATTGTACTGTAGAAAATTAGCACCGTAGCAGGATGCACTTGAGCAGAGAATGCAGGGTTACAGGATTGCACTGTAGCAGGATGCACTTGAGCAGAGAATGCAGGGTTGCAGGATTGCACTGTTGAAGGTTCACAGAATAGCAGAATAGCACTGTAGTAGAGTATGCAACATAGCAGGATGACAGGATTGCATTGTAGCAGGATCACAGGATAGCACTGTAGTAGAGCATGACAGTAGCAGGATAACGGGATTGCACTGTAGCAGGATCACAGGATAGCACTGTAGTAGAGTATGCAACATAGCAGGATAACGGGATTGCACTGTAGCAGGATCACAGGATAACACTGTAGTAGAGCATGCAACGTAGCAGGATAATGGGATTGCACTGTAGCAGGATCACAGGGGTGGTCTTCAGTATGCCGACTGACGGGATCCCGGCGCACAATATACCAGCGCCGGGATCCCGACAGCCGGCATACCGACACTTATCTCCCACGTGGGGGTCCACGACCCCCCTGGAGGGAGAATAAAATAGCGTGGTGCGCGTAGCACGCCACCGTGCCCATAGCGTGGCGAGTGCAGCGAGCCCGCAAGGGGCTCATTTGTGCTCGCCACACTGTCGGTAAGCTGGCGGTCGGGCTCCCGGCGCCGGTATGCTGGTCGCCAGGAGCCCGACCGCCGGCATACCGTAGTGAACCCGGATCACAGGATAGCACTGCAGTAGAATATGCAACATAGCTGGATAATGGGATTGCACTGTAGCAGAGTAGCTACACAGGATAGCTGTTGGAGTCTGGCAGTACTATGGATGATTTTAGCAGTAGAGACCAGCATAACAAGGAACAGGAATTGAGACAACCTTGACACGATGAACTGGCAACTGGGAGCCTGTGTGGCTGGCCTATATAGTGAATTCAGGTGCTGCTCACAGCTGTGGTAACAGCTAATTACCAAGCTGCAGATACAGAGCAGAGTGCTGAGCACCAGAGCAGAGGGCGCCACCCCAGGCATGGAGGAGAACCTGTATGGATCGTGACACACCTCAACAATGATTAGACGTACTGAGCTGAAATTTGCCAAGAACGTGTAGATCTGTCACCCAGTACTGCATGCCAAGTTTCATGGCAAAACAATAAAAAAATGAGGAATTAGGAATGATCTAAAGTTTCTCCCACTTCCTGTTTGCTCAAAACTGACACTTTTCATGCTTTTCCAAAAATCCCTTCATGCGGTGAACGAAGGAAAACAAATGTGGAGGATGATGAGCCTATAATTCATTTATCTAATGTGAGTTCAAGACTCATAGAATTAAGAGTGTGACCAAGTATTTTAAACAGTGTTGCACTAAGGATATTCTCTCTTCCTCTTGAGGTATTTTCCTGATGTGGAATCTTTGAAAGGAGAACGAAAAACCTGGAACGAACTTTTCCCCTTTTAAAACAGGGAATTGTATTGTTTTTTATTGTTATCTATTTAGTTATTCCATCTGCACCACTGGGTCTCTCTCTTTTTTCTATTGTACTATTGTTGTGGTGTGGTGAACCTGCTTTGAGCTGACCTGGGCTGCACGTGAGGTATTTGCGCAATTGTTTTTTGGTTCCTTTTTCTAAAAATCCCTCATAGACTACAGCAGAGCAGATGACGATTTAAGAGTAGGGGTTTGTTTTGTTAGATAGATCTTGTTCATGTGTAGGACCTTTTGGAGTTAAGTTTTTTTCAGAAAGTTTGTGTTTTTTTTAAATCAGTAAAATAAACCCCATTTTAAGATAGGGAATTTCAATTCCCATGTCATCTAGTCACCTGGATGTACAGTATTGAGTGGCTTCACTTGGGTGCACCCATAACCGTAACTAGACATTTTGGTGCCCTGTGCAAGACAGAGAATTGGTGCCCCCTCCCCCCATTTTGAAAACAGAGACAGTGGTGCACAGCAAAAATATAGGGGCTTGGCCACAGAATTGTACCAATTCATATTACACCACACAGTAGTCTAGTCACACACCAACAAACAAAACCAGGCAGTATTGCCCTGCCATCCGGTCGGACGGCAATGCAGTTTCCTTCCGCCTCCCCTCACTAGCCAGCCCAGTCACGCACCTACAGAAAAAAACAGGATCGGACGGCAGTGCAATTGACTCTGGCCTCCAGTCTCCCCTCAGTAGTAGGCCCAGTCACTCTCAAAACAAAAACAGGCAGTATTGCCCTGCCATCCAGTTGGAATGCAGAGCAATTGCCTCTGGCCTCCAGCCCCCCCTCACTGGCTGGTCCAGTCACGCACCTACAAAAAAAACAGGGAGACTTGCTCTGGCATCCAGTAGGACAGCAATACAATTGCTTCTAGCCTCCAGCATCCCCTCACTAGCCGGCCCAGTCACGCGCCTACAAAAAAAAACAGGCAGGATTGTCTTGCCAATTGCTTCTGGCCTCCAGCCTCCCCTCATTAGCTGGTCCAGTCACGCACCTACAAAAGGACCAGGCAGTATTGCACTGCTAACAAACAAAAGGATGCTCTGCGCTCTGATATCTTGTATTTAATTAATCAATTAATTAATTGATTAGGTGCAGTCTAGCAGGGTGAATAATTGACTCAATGCAATTCAATTTAAAAAGCAGATACTTTTATCACAGAATGTATACACAGTTAAAACACGATAGATACATAGAAACAATTTAAATAAGAAAATAAAAAAAGAAAGAAAAAAAGGAAACAATAGTTGCAACTTCTTACAACCAATCTATTACCAGATTTTCATTCCAACCAGCCAGATCTGGCAGATTGACAGATAGTTGTATAGTGTATGCACAGCATTACTCCAGAGCATCTGATATGGCTCATACAAGGATTAAAGTTTTCAAATGTAGTGGATCTGGTTTCAATTATACTTTTTTCCTATCATAATTCATATACAGTCAATGAAATATGTCTCTG
The DNA here is from genome assembly GCF_028390025.1 of Pseudophryne corroboree. Taxonomy (NCBI): domain Eukaryota; kingdom Metazoa; phylum Chordata; class Amphibia; order Anura; family Myobatrachidae; genus Pseudophryne; species Pseudophryne corroboree. Next base: position 456,290,138 of record NC_086445.1, on the reverse strand, counting down.
AGAATTTCTGATATTATTTGAAAGTTTAAAACATAGATTCTCAAACTCGGTCCTCAGGACCCCACACAGTGCATGTTTTGCAGGTAACCCAGCAGGTGCACAGGTGTATTAATTACTCACTGACACATTTGAAAAGGTCCACAAATTGGTTACATACGTCATTTAACCAATGTGTCAGAACGAAAGGTTTTGTCCACTTTCCAGTGTTTATAAGCTTCCATCCATAACCGGAGCCACCGCAGGTGGTGGAGGGGTGTGTGGAGGTGCCGTGGATGGGGCCCGAAGGTACTGCGAGTGGGGGAGGGAGCGGGTAATGCTTCTCCTGCTTCTCCTCCTAGAAGCAGCTAAGCTGCTGTCCTCCCTTTGGCGGTGGTTCTCCTGGAGACTCGCACAACAGCCAAGCAGCTAGTCACTATTGTTAGTGCCAGTGTCCAAACGTGCTGCATTACAGGGAAGAAGATGCACTCAATAAACTACAGCTCACAGCAGCCCTTAGTTTCAGCGCTAAGGGCTGCTGGGAGCTGTAGTTTATTTAGTGCGTGTACTTCTCTGTAATGCAGTGCGTTGGGACACCGGCGATAACAATAGTGACTGGCTGGCAGAACTGACTGACTCGCTGAATCAATGTAAAAGGTGAGAGTACTGTGCAGTGTCAGTGACACTGCACACCCACTGCACTGCACACCACTGTCACCTTTTACATTGAATCAGCATCCAGACATTACCCTCCGCGAGTTCACCCACTCTATCCGTTACATTAGCCATCTCAGGGCTTCCAGACTGGCAGCCCAGGTGCTGTGTTGTGGAGTCAGGGCCTCTGGGGATCTGGGCATGGCTGTGGTGGGGAGGCACTTCTGTGACATCCCACGCAGAGGTGGCTCTGGGGCTCAGAGAGTATGCAGCGCGGGAAGGGCTATGAAAGCCTTTCCGCTGCAACGCTTTCATACACATCTATGCCGGTGGCCGCAGCAGATTTTGTTCCACTTGCGACACGGCTAGGGAGTGGGGATTGTTGACGCTGAAGGGGGCATGTGGCCTGGCAGCAAGACATAGGATGCTGTAGTAAAAGGATTTTTTTCCCCCTATCTACAGCACAGAGACTTGCTGCAGATGCAGTGACGTACCCTCCAACTGTACCTTTGTGGCAGGTACAGTTCTTTTTTTATGGTCTGTACCGATTTTTGACTCTCCAAACTTCCATTGAAAGTATAGGAAAAGGGGCTGGGCCACATCACTTTACCCGTGGCCACGCCCCCTTTTAAAATTTGTCGCTATTTTAATGTGTAAATTGTTGGAGGGTATGTTGCTTCAGATGCAGTGGGCCTATTTTGGGGTGTGGACCTGGAGCTGCAGCTCCATCAACCCCATTGTTATTTCTGCTCTGGGAAAACACAGCAGCCAAAGGGCAGAGCTTCCCATTGGATGTAACCTGTGTGGGAGGGCGTGTCTCACCCAATCAGCTGTGGACTGGGTGTGATAGACCTGCTGCTAACCCAATGAGAGCTCCTAGCCACGCCCAGTGTTAAACACACAGGCACAGAGTCACAGATCTGGGCTATTATATAGGAGCTATATATATATATATATATTTATTATTATTTTATATATATATATATATATATATACACTGCTCAAAAATATAAAGGGAACACTAAAATAACACATCCTAGATTTGAATGAATGAAATATTCTTATTAAATACTTTGTTCTTTACATAGTTGAATGTGCTGACAACAAAATCACACAAAAATTATCAATGGAAATCAAATTTATTAACCCATGGAGGTCTGGATTTGGAGTCACCCTCAAAATTAAACTGGAAAAACACACTATATGCTGATCCAACTTTGATGTAATGTCCTTAAAACAAGTCAAAATGAGGCTCAGTAGTGTGTGTGGCCTCCACGTGCCTGTATGACCTCCCTACACCCCACACAAGTGGCTCAGGTAGTGCAGCTCATCCAGGATGGCACATCAATGCGAGCTGTGGCAAGAAGGTTTGCTGTGTCTGTCAGCGTAGTGTCCAGAGCATGGAGGCGCTACCAGAAGACAGGCCAGTACATCAGGAGACGTGGAGGAGGCCGTAGGAGGGCAACAACCTAGCAGCAGGACCACTACCTCCGCCTTTGTGCAAGGAGGAACAGGAGGAGCACTGCCAGAGCCCTGCAAAATGACCTCCAGAAAGCCACAAATGTGCATGTGTCTACTCAAACGATCAGAAACAGACTCCATGAGGGTGGTATGAGGGCCCGACGTCCACAGGTGGGGGTTGTGCTTACAGCCCAACACCGTGCAGGACGTTTGGCATTTGCCAGAGAACACCAAGATTGGCAAATTCACCACTGGCGCCCTGTGCTCTTCACAGATGAAAGCAGGTTCTCACTGAGCACATGTGACAGACGTGACAGAGTCTGGATATGCCAAGGAGAACGTTCTGCTGCCTGCAACATCCTCCAGCATGACCGGTTTGGCAGTGGGTGAGCAATGGTGTTGGGTGGCATTTCTTTGTGGGGCCGCACAGCCCTCCATGTGCTTGCCAGAGGTAGCCTGACTGCCATTTGGTACCGCGATGAGATCCTCAGACCCCTTGTGAGACCATATGCTGGTGCAGTTGGCCCTGGGTTCCTCCTAATGCAAGACAATGCTAGACCTCATGTGGCTGGAGTGTGTCAGCTTTTCCTGCAAGATGAAGGCATTGATGCTATGGACTGGCCTGCCTGTTCCCCAGACCTGAATCCAATTGAGCACATCTGGGACATCATGTCTCTCTCCATCCACCAACGCTGCGTTGCACCACAGACTGTCCAGGAGTTGGCGGATGCTTTAGTCCAGGTCTGGGAGGAGATCCCCCAGGAGACCATCCGCCACCTCATCAGGAGCATGCCCAGGCGTTGTAGGGAGGTCATACGGCACGTGGAGGCCACACACACTACTGAGCCTCATTTTGACTTGTTTTAAGGACATTACATCAAAGTTGGATCAGCCTGTAGTGTGTTTTTCCACTTTAATTTTGAGGGTGACTCCAAATCCAGACCTCCATGGGTTAATAAATTTGATTTCCATTGATCATTTTTGTGTGATTTTGTTGTATATTGAAAGAAGAGATTTCCCCAGGGAGCTGATGTCATACTTTGGTATGTACAAGTTTTGTGTAATAAAATAATCTTAAAAAAGAGAGATTGTTTCTTTTTTTAAAAAGCAATACAAAAAACTGTTTACAATTTGCCCAGAATAACAATAAACAATATTTGTACAGACGATAGTTGTGTTGGAAATTCAAACAACATCAAAATGATCTTTGTAGAGATGTCAGAGAACAATGTGCTAATCCAACGCGTTTCGTCCTACAGACTTTATCAGGGGTGTATTAATCAAAGAATCACAATATGGACATACATCTTATCGTGTCTTCAAAAAGGCAATTTCACAATGCTTAAAATAGTATCGGACCAAATTTCACCATATGGGGTATCAATTTAAATTGAATTGGAAGTAACCCTTTTCACTGATTATCCACTAGGTATAACCTTTTTGAAATTTAGAGTAATTCTGAATCAAGTTAATTCAATTAAGCCCATAAGATGGCAAATCACTGGATATCTTCCAGATGTCAATTTAGACAAAGTGGACCACTGTAATAGTACCAATTAGATTACATCAAGCCCATAAAGTGACTGATCACTGAGTGTCGTCCCAGTGTTTATTTGAACAGGGCAAATCACCGCAATAGTGCAGATTCAATTAAATAAAGCCAATTGAAGCAGCTAATCACTGGATATCGTCCAGGTATCAATTTGAACAAGGCAAACCACTGCAATTGTGCCTCTCCACAGAAAGTAACACTCCTAGCTGCTGCATATATATATATATATATATATATATATATAAACAAAACAATAACCAATTGCGCTTGGTATAACTTTAAAACACTCAGATTTTAGTATTTCCAGTAGCTGTTCTTCCACGGTGTGGATTCTTATAACTGGTATCACCTGCAAGTATACCCTCAAACCAGAGAACACACCCGAACAAAAAGACGGCCAGAATGGCCTAAATTAGATATGATACCAATTTGTTTTTATTTAAAAAAAAACATATAGAATTCCATAAATCCATATGAACATTTTTTTTACAAATAAAAGGTTCCATACATTCATATAAACATTCTTAAAAGAAATACATCCAGATACAGTCAATAGGTTTTCTGTTCAAGCCTTTAAAGAACACCCTCACCCTTATAGGTGTATATTCTGTAGGGTGTACTGATGAACTAGATAAGAGACCGTAACTGATTTGACCCAACGCGTTTCGTCAGAACGACTTCATCAGGGGTTTCTGTATGGTATCACTAAAACATAAAACAGGTGATTGGATGGTCCTTTAAAATTTCTAGGATCAATTTTATAATTTTTATATACACACATATATGCATATACACATAAGGAAGGAGAATGGAGGAGAAAATGGAGAAGGAAATATATACATACCAAAAAAAGGAACAAAGGCCTTCATGGATATAAAACATCCATAGTCCATATATATATATATAAAATCCCAAAAGCAGAGATGGCACTCAGAGGCTTGAATGTATAAATGCAGAAAGCTGTATTGAGTATATATATATATATATATATATATATATATATATATATACAGTACCAGTCAAAAGTTTGGACAAACCTTCTCATTCAATGGTTTTTATTTATTTTAATTGTTTTCTACATTGTGGATTAATACTGAAGACATCAAAACTATGAAAGAACACATATGGATTTATGTTGTAAACCATAAAAGTGTTAAACAAATCAAAATATGTTTTATATTTTAGATTCCTCAAAGTAGCCCCCTTTTGGTTTGATGACAGCTTTGCACACTCTTGGCATTCTCTCAATCAGCTTCATAAGGTAGTCTCCTGGAATGGTTTTCCAACAGTCTTGAAGGAGTTCCCAGAGGAGCTGAGCACTTGTTCGCTGCTTTTCCTTCACTCTGCAGTCCAACTAATCCCAAACCATCTCAAATAAGTTGTAACAAATGACCGTTATAATTGTGTCTTAGAGAAGCTGATGATGTGGGATGTACAAGTTTGTTTAGTGTGAAATATACAGATTGGCGCTGTGCTTTCCACAAAACAGCTATAGTTACATCTGTGTGCATATTTGGTTATACAGTACCTACAACTCCTTACAGTGGTGATGGCAGAGGTGGACAAGTATTGTCCGATTACTGTAATGACATGCTCTCGTAATTGTGACTGAGGTAGACTCACGTGGCTATTCACATATACTGTACCTGTCAGTAACCATACCACTTGCAGGGGCTACCTGTGGGCTACTGCAGCTATGCACTGATGATGATGATGATGATGATGATGATGATAACAGTTGCTAGCACTAGCTTACCACTTCTAGTGGGCTAATTGTGGGTTCATCACTGAAAGCCCATGTTATATGATGGTGTCAGCGTTTTTCAGCATGAAACTTTTGTTCCTTTCATTTGTACATGCAAAGGAAAATTTTCACTTAAATATTATGAAGAGTCTTTTTTCTGTAAATGCATCTTTTCCTATCAAAACAAATATTAAAAAATTGTGCATACTGGTTGCGTGTAAGTGTATCCAGGGCTGTCATACAGCCTTGTAGGCCCTGGCCAAAGCAATGCACTGGGGTACTTACCCACTCATACACAGAATACATTTTCTAAAAATTCATAACTTACCCCTCCTGCAGTCCTGCACTGTCTATCTACATGAGTCCATACAGTGAATGGCTGTCAGCACCCTCATTGGTGGATTCAGCCATCCACCAGTCATCATGGTGACAGTCATTCACTGTCTGGCTGCAGGCTGGGAGACAGGTAGAGAATGCTGCCTGGCTGCTCTAATTGTGTTTAATTCATTCTCTATCTGCCTCCCAAGAAACTCCAGAGACACCAGCCATGGGGCAGATGCCCACTGACCAAGCCCACTCTTCCCTAAGGCCCCTAGAATTGTGGGGCCCTTGGCAGCTGCCCGGTTGGTTCATATGTTAAGAAGGCTCTGAGTGTATCTGATGTATGCCTAATGTAAACCTGGCACCTAACCTTCTAGTCCAGAGCTGGACACTGGATCTTGAATTGACTCTGAATTAGCATGTATGTGTATATCCGCTAATTGTACATGTTTCTTTCACTATTACTATTACTATTATTATTATTATTATTATTATTATTATTATTGTTGTTGATTTGTCTGGTGCTACAGTGCAGGACAGTGGTGAAAATAGGGCAACCTAAAATAGGTACATAAAAAGTAGGCCAAATGCAGATGTGAAAAGAAAAAGTAGGAAGGTCCTTGCTCATCTAAGACCAGAGTTTCAGAGATTAGAACAGAGTCTTAACGGGAATAGTAAGGAATTCCTTAAGTGAGTAGCAGCATAGGAAAAGTCTTGTCAGCGGGAGAGAGAGGGTTTTTTTATCAGAGACCAGGCACAGGTCAGAAGTAGATCTAAGAGGTGTGAGGTAATGTACAACATTAAGGGGTGGTGGTGTTGAGAACATTTTAGACAAGTGCATTTTGAATTAGATTCTGGTATTATGGGGAGCCAATGTAGGGATTTGCAGAGGAAAACCTTCCAGAAAAAAAAAAATTATACTCACCTGTCCGGAAAACCCCAGTGGTCTCCACGGCTACTTGTGGTCTCGCATTCATCTTTCAACTGGGGAGGGGGCTGCTGGGAGGCACAAGGGCTGCTGGGAGATGTCGTTTTCCATAGTGGCTGGCTCCGGTGGGGGGGTACACACACACAACAGACACTCATGCACACACACACACACACTCACATATATACATTTACAGACACTCATACACACTCCACAACACTGCATACTCAAAGCTGCTGCAGAGGATCCAGCGCCCAATGCTGGATGAAGAAGACACCGCTTCAGAAGGTTAGTAATTACTGACTTATTAAGCTAATGGGAAACTAGCTTAATTAGTCCTCACAGGGCATGCCGCCAGGGTGCCAGAGCAAGTCCCAATGATTTTTCATAAAAAGAGATTTTAGGAAAAATCAGACTTGCTTTGGTGGTGCATGAAAAAAGATTTAGTGATTTCCAGAATCACCACGTCCCATTTCTCTAACGTCCTAGTGGATGCTGGGGACTCCGTAAGGACCATGGGGATAGACGGGCTCCGCAGGAGACATGGGCACTTTAAGAAAGAATTTAGGTTCTGGTGTGCACTGGCTCCTCCCTCTATGCCCCTCCTCCAGACCTCAGTTTGATACTGTGCCCAGACGAGCTGGGTGCTTTTCAGTGAGCTCTCCTGAGTTCGCTGAGAGAAAGTATTTTGTTAGGTTTTTTTATTTTCAGGGAGCTCTGCTGGCAACAGACTCCCTGCATCGTGGGACAGAGGGGAGAGAAGCAGCCCTACTCTCTGAAGCTAGGTCCTGCTTCTTAGGCTACTGGACACCATTAGCTCCAGAGGGATCGTACGCAGGATCTCACCCTCGCCGTCCGATCCCAGAGCCGCGCCGCCGTCCCCCTCGCAGAGCCGGAAGACAGAAGCCGGGTGAGTATGAGAAACAAGAAGACTTCAAATCGGCGGCAGAAGACTCCGTTCTTCACTGAGGTAACGCACAGCACTGCAGCCGTGCGCCATTGCTCCCACACACCTCACATACTCCGGTCACTGTAAGGGTGCAGGGCGCAGGGGGGGGGGGGGGGGGGGGCGCCCTGGACAGCATTTGGAACCTCTTTTTGGCAAAAGTAAACATATATACAGTTGGGCACTGTATATATGTATGAGCCCCCACCAAGAAAAGGCATATTTAAGCGGGACAGAAGCCCGCCGTCGAGGGGGCGAGGCTTCTTCCTCAGCACACACCAGCGACATTTTTTCTCCACAGCTCCGCTGAGAGGAAGCTCCCCAGGCTCTCCCCTGCAGATTCATGGTAGAAGAGGGTAAAAAGAGAGGGGGGGCACATAAATTAGGCGCAAAAACACAATATAAACAGCAGCTACTGGGTTAACATTAAGTTACTGTGTTATTCCTGGGTTATAGCGCTGGGGTGTGTGCTGGCATACTCTCTCTCTGTCTCTCCAAAGGGCCTTGTGGGGGAACTGTCTTCAAAAAGGGCATTCCCTGTGTGTGTGGTGTGTCGGTACGTTTGTGTCGACATGTCTGATGAGGAAGGCTATGTGGAAGCAGAGAGGGAGCAAATTAATGTGGTGTCTCCGCCGACGGCGCCGACACCTGATTGGATGGATATGTGGAAGGTTTTAAATGATAATGTTAATTCCTTACATAAAAGGTTAGAAAAAGCTGAAGCCTCAGGACAGTCAGGGTCCCAACCCATGCCTGATCCTATGTCGCAGAGGCCGACAGGGTCTCAGAAGCGCCCACTATCCCAAATTGTTGACACGGATACCGACATGGATTCTGACTCCAGTGTCGATTACGATGATGCAAAACTACAGCCAAAATTGGCTAAATCCATCCGTTATATGATTATAGCAATTAAGGATGTGTTGCACATCACAGAGGAAACCCCAGTCCCTGACAGGAGGGTACATATGTATGGGGAAAAGAAGCCACAGCTAACCTTTCCCCCCTCACACGAGCTAAATGAGTTATGTGAAAAGGCTTGGGAATCTCCAGATAAAAAACTGCAGATTTCCAAAAGGATTCTTATGGCGTATCCTTTCCCGCCAACGGACAGGTTACGCTGGGAATCCTCCCCTAGGGTGGACAAAGCTTTAACACGCTTATCCAAGAAGGTAGCCCTGCCGTCACAGGATACGGCTACCCTCAAAGATGCTGCGGAAAACAGGAGGGTACTCTGAAGTCCATTTATATACATTCAGGTACCTTACTGAGGCCGGCGATCCCGTCGGCCTGGGTGTGTAGTGCTGCAGGAGCATGGACGGACACCCTGTCTGAGGAACTTGATACCTTAGACAAGGATACTATATTATTGACCCTGGGGCATATTAAAGACGCTGTCCTATATATGAGAGATGCTCAAAGAGACATTAGTCTACTGGGTTCTAGAATAAATGCTATGTCAATTTCTGCCAGAAGGGTCCTGTGGACTCGGCAATGGACAGGTAATGCCGACTCAAAAAGGCATATGGAGGTTTTACCTTACAAGGGTGAGGAATTGTTTGGGGAGGGTCTCTCGGACCTGGTCTCCACAGCTACTGCTGGAAAGTCAAATTTTTTGCCATATGTTTCCTCACAGCCTAAGAGAGCACTGTATTATCAAATGCAGTCCTTTCGATCACAGAAAAACAAGAAAGTCCGAGGTGCGTCCTTTCTTGCCAGAGGTAGGGGCAGAGGAAAGAAGCTGCACAACACAGCTAGTTCCCAGGAACAGAAGTCCTCCCCGGCCTCTACAAAATCCACCGCATGACGCTGGGGCTCCACAAGAGGAGCTAGGCCCGGTGGGGGCGCGTCTTCGAAATTTCAGCCACAAGTGGGTTCACTCCCAGTTGGATCCCTGGGCAATAGAGATTGTGTCTCAGGGATACAGGCTGGAATTCGAGGAGATGCCCCCTCACCGATACCTCAAATCGGCCCTGCCAGCTTCCCCCCACGAGAGGGATATAGTGTTAACTGCAATTCACAAATTGTATCTTCAACAGGTGGTGGTCAAGGTTCCACTCCTTCAACAAGGAAGGGGTTATTATTCGACCATGTTTGTAGTCCCGAAACTGGATGGTTCGGTCAGACCCATATTGAATTTAAAATCCCTGAACATATACCTGAAAAGGTTCAAGTTCAAGATGGAATCGCTGAGAGCGGTAATCGCAAGCCTGAAAGGGGGGGATTTTATGGTGTCTCTGGACATAAAGGATGCATACCTTCATGTCCCCATTTATCCACCTCATCAGGCGTACCTCAGATTTGTGGTACAGGATTGTCATTAACAATTTCAGACGTTGCCGTTTGGTCTCTTCACGGCACCGAGAATATTTACCAAGGTAATGGCGGAAATGATGGTACTCCTGCGAAAGCAAGGAGTCACAATTATCCCATACTTGGACGATCTCCTCATAAAAGCGAGATCGAGAGAGCAGTTGCTGATCAGCGTAGCACTTTCTCTGGAAGTGTTACGGCAACACGGCTGGATTCTAAATATTCCAAAGTTGCAGTTGGTTCCTACGACTCGTCTGCCTTTCCTGGGCATGATTCTAGACACAGACCAGAAAAGGGTTTATCTCCCAATGGAGAAAGCTCAGGAACTCATGACACTGGTCAGGAACCTATTAAATCCAAAACAGGTGTCAGTGCATCACTGCACTCGTGTCATGGGAAAGATGGTGGCATCATACGAGACCATTCCCTTCGGCAGGTTCCATGCAAGGACTTTTCAATGGGACTTACTGGACAATTGGTTCGGATCACATCTTCAGATGCATCGGTTAATCACCCTATCCCCAAGGGCCAGGGTGTCACTCCTGTGGTGGCTACAGAACGCTCACCTTCTCGAGGGCCACAGATTCGGCATTCAGGACTGGGTCCTGGTGACCACGGACGCAAGCCTCCGAGGTTGGAGTGCAGTCACACAGGGAAGAAATTTCCAAGGTCTGTGGTCAAGTCAAGAGACTTGCCTTCACATCAACATCCTGGAACTAAGGGCCATATACAACGCCCTACGTCAAGCGGAGACCCCGCTTCGCGACCAACCAGTTCTGATTCAGTCAGACAACATCACCGCAGTGGCTCATGTAAACCGCCAAGGCGGCACAAGGAGCAGAGTGGCGATGGTGGAAGCCACCAAGAATCTTCGCTGGGCGGAGAATCACGTAAGCGCACTGTCAGCAGTGTTCATCCCGGGAGTGGTCAACTGGGAAGCAGACTTCCTCAGCAGACACGACCTCCACCCGGGAGAGTGGGGACTTCATCAGGAAGTCTTCGCACAGATTACAAGTCGGTGGGAACTGCCACAGGTGGACATGATGGCATCCCGCCTCAACAAAAAGCTACAGCGGTATTGCGCCAGGTCAAGATACCCTCAGGCGATAGCTGTAGACGCCCTGGTGACACCTCTTCCTCTCATACCCAAGGTGCTGAGGATAATAAGAAAAAGAGGAGTGAGAACAACACTCATTGTTCTGGATTGGCCACGAAGGACTTGGTATCCAGATCTGCAAGAAATGCTCACAGAGGACCCGTGGCCTCTTCCTCTAAGACAGGACTTGTTGCAACAGGGGCCCTGTCTGTTCCAAGACTTACCGCGGCTGCTTGACGGCATGGCGGTTGAACGCCGGATCCTAGCAGAGAAAGGCATTCCGGATGAGGTCATTCCTACGCTGATAAAGTCTAGGAAGGACGTGACAGCTCAACATTATCACGGTATATGGCGAAAATATGTTGCTTTGTGTGAGGCCAGGAATGCTCCTACGGAGGAATTCCAGCTGGGCCGTTTCCTTCACTTCCTGCAGTCCGGAGTGAATTTGGGCCTAAAATTGGGTTCCATTAAGGTCCAGATTTCGGCCCTATCCATTTTCTTTCAAAAAGAGTTGGCTTCTCTACCTGAAGTTCAGACGTTTGTAAAGGGAGTGCTGCATATTCAGCCCGCTTTTGTGCCTCCAGTGGCACCTTGGGATCTTAACGTGGTGTTGAGTTTCCTGAAATCCCACTGGTTTGAACCACTCAAAACGGTGGAGTTGAAATATCTCACGTGGAAGATGGTCATGCAATTAGCCTTGGCTTCGGCTAGGCGTGTGTCAGAGTTGGCGGCTTTGTCACATAAAAGCCCCTATCTGGTTTTGCATGCGGATAGAGCAGAATTGCGGACCCGTCCATAATTTCTGCCGAAAGTGGTTTCATCCTTTCATATAAACCAACCTATTGTGGTGCCTGTGGCTACTACTGACTTGGAGGATTCCGAGTTACTTGATGTGGTCAGGGCTTTGAAGGTTTATGTAGCCAGAACGGCTAGGGTCAGGAAAACAGAGTCTTTGCTTATCCTGTATGCTTCCAACAAGCTTGGTGCTCCTGCTTCAAAGCAAACTATTGCTCGCTGGATCTGTAACACGATTCAGCAGGCTCATTCTGCGGCTGGATTGCCGCTGCCAAAATCAGTTAAGGCCCATTCCACTAGGAAGGTGGGCTCTTCTTGGGCGGCTGCCCGAGGGGTCTCGTTATTACAGCTTTGCCGAGCGGCTACTTGATCAGGTTCAAACACTTTTGCAAAGTTCTACAAGTTTGATACCCTGGCTAAGGAGGACCTTGTGTTTTCTCAATCGGTGCTGCAGAGTCATCCGCACTCTCCCGCCCGTTTGGTAGCTTTGGTATAATCCCCATGGTCCTTACGGAGTCCCCGGCATCCACTAGGACGTTAGAGAAAATAAGATTTTACTTACCGGTAAATCTATTTCTCGTAGTCCGTAGTGGATGCTTGGCGCCCCTCCCAAGTGCGGACTTCTTCTGCAATACTTGTATATAGTTATTGCTTCAATAAGGGTTAAGTTATGGTTGCATCAGGGTTGGACCTGATGCTCTGTTATTTGTCATACTGTTAACTGGTTGTTGTCACATGTTATACGGTGTGATTGGTGTGGCTGGTATGAATCTTGCCCTGCATTACCCAAATCCTTTCCTTGTACTGTCAGCTCTTCTGGGCACAGTTTCTCTAACTGAGGTCTGGAGGAGGGGCATATAGGGAGGAGCCAGTGCACACCAGAACCTAAATTCTTTCTTAAAGTGCCCATGTCTCCTGCGGAACCCGTCTATCCCCATGGTCCTTACGGAGTCCCCAGCATCCACTACGGACTACGAGAAATAGATTTACCGGTAAGTAATATCTTATTTTTCAGTCCCACAATTGAATACCAAAACCCTGTGAATGAGGGAAACACCCTGTGACTGCTGGGGTCCTTGAATTTCTCACTAAGCATTGTTTTGGACAGTCTGCAGAGAAGGAATCACACAATATAGTATTAGAGGTAAGGGGAGGAGAGGCTTATTTAGATATATGGTGAAATGAGAGAATTACTTCACCAAGAGAAAAGATGTATAGTGAGAAAAAGCAGATGGCTGAGAGCAGAACAATAAGCAGTCCTAATATTATTGGGAGTTTACTGGAGCATGTGTCACGGGAACAAGTGAATACAATCTTCACTTTCTTCATGAGTTACACATTCCTAAATAATAGAATTTGTACCATAAATAACAATTGTCAGGAAAATACACATAATTATTGTTTCAGATAAATAAATAGATAATACCACTAGTATTACTTGCTTACATCTGTAATACAGTAATCGTTTTGGAACTCTATGTTTATGATTTCATAATAGTATCTCGTTTTAAATGTCTACTCACACAATATAAACTTAACATAATTACCGAGTTTAACAGAAATACCCTTCCAAATGTACCAGGAAAAGCAAAGAAATAAATTGCTATGAAAAATATTTTTTTTGTTACATAAGCTACATTTATGTTATCTCTTATAGGGAAACAATGCATCCGTTACAATTTGTCTTCATAACTCCTATACTTCTTGGGCATATGAAACCCAGTGAGGATGACACTAAGATATATGAGTGTCCTATGTACATAGACTACACAATGCAGGTAAGTAGTATATGGTATACAACAATAAGTGCATATTGTCTTTTTCATGTAGCTCTGGTAGCCAAGACCTGATTCTAGGAGTGGGGCAGTGGCCAGGTCATTGAAAATGTTCTTCTGTAACACAACTGTCACTAATTCCCTCATTGCAAATATGTGCATCACTCATTTATGAAGTGCCTACAATAAGCTCAGTATACATCTGCACAGCTCTTCCTCACAGCAATTAGGCTTTGTTAATAGGAGGGTAGATGTTTTTGAATGGCTGATTGCACATTTCAGTAATCATAAATAGACATGTGTTTCCTCTGTTCTGCAGTCTTAAAGCATTTTTTCTAAAAAGCACTATTTATGCCACCCATATTTACAGATCATAAATTCTACTATTGAATGTTGGATAGTGAAAACATGAAAACTTAATTTAAAAAAATATAAATAATTGATTGTGTTTAGGGTAACTACACATCTGGGATTACAACGCACAGTATTGGGGAAAGAGGGCCTGGACTGTACACCCTAGGTACTTATAATGGGATGTGCTACCTAGCTGAGACTTAATACTACAACATAGTAAAATAGGGCAGGTGCACCATGCAACTGTAGGAATTATAATACATGTAATTATACATCATATCTGAGGTTTTTGGCATAAAATTGGCCAATATTGTGAGCCTGCCCACCAATCGTCAAAGGTAAACCTCATCAGGCAGGTCCATAACATTATCGGTGTTCGCCTCTGGGGCACCACAAAACCTCCCCAGCCAAAACACCCCAGGGCACCACTCAAATCAGAGTGCTAGGTAAGTGAAAGTAGCTGCTGAGTGTTAGAAAGAGGACAGCAGTAAAGTATCAGTGTTAAAAAGGTAAGATTAGCTGATCAATGTTAAAAGTGTTCAAAAAGTGAAAGATGTGTGAATATGTTACATAAATAAAAAACAAACGATCACAGAGTGATATACTGTAAGTGTTAAAAATAAATATAAGATGGTGATGCCCCAATGCAGCCTAGCCAGAGTAATCCAAGGAGTCCCACACCCCAAAAGTTCACCCCACAACTGACTTGCTATGTAATTATAAAGAACTTACCTGTGGCTTTGATATACAGATTGTGCAGCCAGAAATGCTAGGTTCCTATTTAAAAGCCTCAGAGGCAGTGGGAGGGGTGCCAATCTAGATTGAAGGAAATTTCTAGCCTTCATGTGTGTATACACACATAATATTGTATCTGTTGGGGAAAGAGGGCAATGTCCAGATCTCAGGACATCCGTCCAGTAATTACTGTAGGACAGACTGTCAGCAATCCCGGACATGCACTGGCCGGAAATCAGTTTCTCAGCAACTCGAAACCTTGCAAGGCCAGCTCCAGTCTGCCTCTTCTGCTTTGTTCCTCCTATAGCCTGCAGCTACTTCTTAGATCCTGGCTGCACTTAAGGCTAATTGTGGACATTATGTCATGTCGACATTGCATTATTATCAACATTGTGAATGTCGACAGTTTGAGTGTCGATCTCTTGCCCATCTCAACAGTCTAAATGCCTGCATTCAGACCATGTTGACATTCTGAAAGTAGACCATGTAATATCAGTGCGAGCTATGTATACATACATGTATACATCAGATATGTATTTTTACTGATATGTAATATCAGTGTGACCTGTATATATCAGGCAAGTGATGTCAGTGTTATCTGTGTTTGGTGATCAATGTGTATAGAGTAAGTAAATAGAGTTGTATCAATGAATTAGAGGAGGGGGATCCAGACCATTATTTTACCTAATGTCCCATGGAGTCTTCATCTGGCTCTGCTGGCACAGTAGAAGCAGAGAAGGTAAGACTGCTACAATTTGGATTTGGAAAACTGTATGCGCTCCAGTCAAATGCTACAATATTCCAATGAGCTTGAAGAGATGTCAGCAGTTCAGTTAGAGGAGAGAATGCAATATGGTGCACTAAGAAGGAATATCAGCTGAAAATGCATTAATTGGCCTATGATATGGTAACCAATGCACTGCAGAAGTGGCTGACTGCATGGCCTTTGGCACAAAGTATTGGTCATGCTCTCTGACTCTTGGGGTCAATCAAGTTAGGTGCAAGTTTCCCTGTACTGCGAGTCAGTACATCAATAGCCGCACTTTATGACAGCCTGAACTCTCATAAAAGTCTATAGGATTGCAAGCACTGTTCGAGAAAATTTTGCGCTGAAATTGGGCCGCAAGGGTGAGCGTTAAGTTTCCGTTGCCACCGTTGAATCGCCACTGCAAAGACCACTCTCTTCCTTCTCATTTAATTGGATTGACCCTATGGTGCATATATACAGCATAGCAGTGAGATTGACTTTTTAGGTAACAGCTAAGATGCGCTATGGAGCACCATAATACCTGATGAGGACTGGGAGGAGTTTCTGTAAAACAAGTATTTGAGCTTAAAGGATTTTCAATGGGGATCTGTCTCAGCAGTAGCAGAGTGAATGGTTTCTATAATAATAATAATCCAGGGTGGCCATCATGTGAAGTCATCCTATTCCTTATTTAAAAATATTCATGCTTTAAGAATACAAAATAAATGTTAAGAAATGAACCTGTTATGATTGTGCAATTTGTTGATATAATTTAACAATGTTTCTGAACATACAATATTACAAATGGCTCCTCTCCTTACACCTGAATGCCATTCTTGTACTGTACAAGGGCACAATTATACATATATATTATAATGGGCCAAATTGTGTAAATATAATAAGCCAGGAGTCTAAACTTTTTAGCCTTTTTTATTAGTTGGGAATGACACACTAATGAATTCTAACTGTACTATAGGGAAAGTGACTAATGATATTGCTGAACTTGTTCACTACCAGACGCTCTCAGACAATGAATAGTAATGGAAAACAAGAAGAGTGCATTAATAAAACTGCATTCTACACACTGAGCAGCTGGTACATAGAACTAAGCAGCATAGATACATACAGTTTACATCGTAAAGTTACTGGCTAGAGCACAACTCCAATTAGAAAACAGTACATTGATTTAATATTTATTATGAAATATAAATTAAAAGTAATCTAATTAGATGTGGTAAATTTAGCATTCTAATTAGGATTCCTTCCCAAATGAGATTTGGAAACTCTCTGTATATTGGAGCACTTTATTGAATGTCTCTAAACCAGATTGGCAAATGCAGCTATAGAAAATTGTTGAAGAAATCACATGAGAGACCCCCTACCCACAGCGGAGCTGTAACACATTGCAGGCAATAATTATATGCCCTTAGCCTTGGGGTTGTTAAAGCTGAAATGTGAACTCCATTAACTTTTATGTAGTTCTGTATAACAAGGAACTTTGTCACTGCAACATATTGCCATATATAATAGTAAAATAGCCCCTGATAAAGATAATACCTGATAAAGACAATATAGGGAGTAGCTTGCTTGTACATACTATAGCACAATAATAAGATAACGGACAGCTTTCCCTAACATAATACAAAATACCCAGGGTTGCACTTGTCAAGAGCAGCAATGCGCATACTGTTTAGTGTTCATTTTATTTTTATTTCCCTTTCTATGAGCCCAGGAAATATAATTACCACTCACACAGCTTAGATATCACTTACTGTAAATACGGCCCTAAGCTTGTTCTCTTTCTGTTAATATTAAATAAAGATGTTCTGTAAGTCTGCCACACTAAGATTAGGGCCCTCATTCCGAGTTGTTCGCTCGTTGACGATTTTCGCAACGGAGCGATTAAGGCAAAAATGTGCATGCGCATGGTACGCAGTGCGCATGCGCTAAGTATTTTAGCACAAAACTTAGTAGATTTACTCACGTCCGAACGAAAAATTTTCATTGTTGAAGTGATCGGAGTGTGATTGACAGGAAGTGGGTGTTTCTGGGCGGAAACTGAACGTTTTCTGGGAGTGTGCGGAAAAACGCAGGCGTGCCAGGATAAAACGCGGGAGTGTCTGGAGAAACGGGGGAGTGGCTGGCCGAACGCAGGGCGTGTTTGTGACGTCAAACCAGGAACAAAACGGGCTGAGCTGATCGCAGTGTAGGAGTAAGTCTCGAGCTACTCAGAAACTGCTAAGAATTATTTATTCGCAATTCTGCTACTCTTTCGTTTGCAATTCTGCTAAGCTAAGATACACTCCCAGAGGGCAGCGGCCTAGCGTGTGCAATGCTGCTAAAAGCAGCTAACGAGCGAACAACTCGGAATGAGGGCCTATGTCTGGTGCAGCTCTTACAGTAATACTCATTTTACAATCACTAAGGGGCCTATTTAGCACCATCCGCATCCAAGGATGCGGATGTTAGGTGATAAAATTGCCCATATTCGCACTGCGATAATTGATTACATTGCACGGATATATCAATTATCGCATGCAGGGACAGAGCTTGCGAGCAAGCTCTGCCCCTGCGATGGCACTCCGCAGCATCATCGGGGTATTTTTGGGGAAAAATACAACCGATGTCCTGCTGCTCATGCACGACATCACAGCCGCCACCGGGCCGACCCCCCCTGTCGTCGTAAGTATACTCACCAGTCCAGGGAGCCGGTGATCGCTGCTCCTGCAGGGTTGCCGGACGCTGGATTTTGTGCACTGCTGACCGCTTTGCAGTGTCACTTTACTGCACCAGGGGTCACAGCGCATCACATGGTTGACCCGGCTCCTGGTAGACCATACCGGAGCACCGATCACTGGCTCCCTGGACTGCTATTTTTTTTTGTTGCATTTTTTGTTTTGGTTTTAAACAGTGATTAGCATGTATGTCCATTGGACACACAGAGATGATCACTGGAGCCAGGTCCCCGCACAGCTTTCTCTCAGATTCATGGAAAGAGTATTAGTAATATACTGTAAAGCAGAAACCAGGGAACCATCTTTAAATTAAAAAACAAGCAACCATTTACTCATTTTAAAAGAGCTATTTTTGGCATATGGGCAAATTAGGCATGTGCCGAGGACAGCATCAATTAGTACATTATTACTAGAGATGAGCAGGTTCGGTTTGTCAAGATCCGAACCCCACCGAACTTCACCTATTTTACACGGTTCCGAGGCAGCCTCGGATCTTCCCGCCTTGCTCCATTAACCCGAACGCGCCCGAACGTCATCATCCCGCTGTCGGATTCTCGCGATGTTCGTATTCTATATAAAGAGCCGCGCGTCGCCGCCATTTTCCATTCGTGCATTGGAGATTGAATGGAGAGGATGTGGCTGCGTTCTCTACCTGAAAAGCTCTGTAGTCTGTGCTCAGTGTGCTGCAAATATCTGTGCTCAGTGTGCTGCAAATATCTGTGCTCAGTTTGCTGAAAATATCTACGTTCTCTGCCTGAAAACGCTCCATATCTGTGCTCAGTGTGCTCCATTGTGGGAACTGGGGACCACCAGTATTATACAGGTTGAGTCTCCCTTATCCAAAATGCTTGGGACCAGAGATATTTTGGATATGGGATTTTTCCGTATTTTGGAATAATTGCATATCATAATGAGATATCATGGTGATGGGACCTAAATCTAAGCACAGAATGCATTTATGTTTCATATACACCTTATACACACAGCCTGAAGGTCATTTTAGCCAATATTTTTTATAACTTTGTGCATTAAACAAAGTATGTGTACATTCACACAATTCATTTATGTTTCATATACACCTTATACACACAGCCTGAAGGTCATGTAATACAATATTTTTAATAACTTTGTGTATTAAACAAAGTTTGTGTACATTGAGCCATCAAAAAACAAAGGTTTCACTATCTCACTCTCACTCAAAAAAATCTGTATTTCGGAATATTCCGTATTTCGGAATATTTGGATATGGGATACTCAACCTGTAGTAGTACAGTACAGTAGGCCATTGCTGTGTATCTTGCAGTACTGTGTCAAGTATACTATCTCTGTGCTGCATTATTGTGACCAGTATATAGTAGGACAGTGCAGCATTTTGGTGACCAGCAGTATACATATATAGTACAGTACAGTAGGCCATTGCTGTGTATCTTGCAGCTCTGTGTCAAGTATACTATCTCTGTGCTGCATTATTGTGACCAGTATGTATACCAGGGACGTGCAGTCAGGGGAGGCAGGGGAGGCAGTGCCTCCCCTGTTATTAATAATTAAAATAATGTAAAGAAGATACTTATGACACATATTCTGTGTCATAAGTATCTTCTTTAAAATATTCTAATAATTTTAATACATTTAATTGGTTTGGGAGGCACTGATAGCAGTGCCTCCCGGTGACAATGGGAACGGGAACAGAGCAGGGGGTGGGACCAATCAGTGGGCTGTAAAAGCCCATTGAAAATAGTGGGGAAAGCGGCACTAGTATAAGTGCCTCGTTGACAGGGACAGCAGGCCCCTGTCACCGAGGCAGATGTGAATGGACTGCGGATCCAGCGCTGGATCCGCTGGTCCAATCACCTGTACCCATACGCAGCGGCTGGACGAGATAGCATTACCTCTTCAGTTTCAGTTTCAATTCTTCCTGACTGAATCGGGGTGAATGGGGGCGGCTGGCTGAAAGGGGGTGCCGCGGTGGAAGGAGGTACAGGCGGCGCAATGCTTTTGAAGTCCCTGCCGGAAGACGCGCACGGACTCACTGGAGCAGCTGGGACGGCACTCTGCACCTTATACAGCAACCACCGGCCGAAGCTGCGCTCCATGCCGATAGCGGAGGACGTGGACCTGCTGCTGTTGCAATGAGGCTGGGTGCAAGGAGAGCGAGCTGCAGAGGATGGTGCGGGGCTATGTCACCTAGCTGTCCAACAGCAGGAACCAACGGAGTCCAACAGCGGGAACAGCTGTGTTGCAGGGAGAATGGAACTCTCTCCTGGCAGCAGACACTACACAGAGCAATATGGTAATTATGGGTTTCTGTGTGGGGGGTAATGCTGAAGGGGGTGCTGTGTGGGGGGGTAATGCTAAAAGGGGTGCTGTGTGGGGGGGTAATGCTGAAGGGGGTGCTGTGTGGGGGGGTAATGCTGAAAGGGGGTGCTGTGTGGGGGGGTAATGCTGAAGGGGTGCTGTGTGGGGATAATGCTGAAGGGGGTGCTTTGTGGGGGGTAATGCTGAAGGGGGTGCTGTGTGGGGGGGTAATGCTGAAGGGGGTGCTGTGTGGGGATAATGCTGAAGGGGGTGCTTTGTGGGGGGTAATGCTGAACGGGGTGCTGTGTGGTTGGTAATGCTGAAGGGGGTGCTGTGTGTGTGGGGGGGTAATGCTGAAGGGGGTGCTTTGTGGTGGGTAATGCTGAAGGGGGTGCTGGGTGGTGGGTTATGCTGAAGGGGGTGCTGTGTGGGGGGGTAATGCTGAAGGGGGTGCTGTGTGGGGGGGTAATGCTGAAGGGGGTGCTGTGTGGTGGGTAATGATGATGGGGGTGCTGTGTGGGGGGGTAATGCTGAATGGGGTGTTGTGTGGTGGGTAATGCTGAAGGGGGTGCTGTGTGGGGGGTAATGCTGAAAGGGGTGCTGTGTGGTGGGTAATAACAGAGGCAATTTCTTTTGTGGGGCACTTATTTTCATCACAATGGTTTAGAATAACAAGCAAATTGTGTGTGTGTGTGTGTGTGTGTGTGTGTGTGTGTGTGTGTGTGTGTGTGTGTGTGTGTGTGTGTGTGTGTGTGTAGGGGGGGGTGTTACCAGTCCCCTACTTTGCCAGGGGCACTCAGACTCCTAGATACACCCTTGCCCATCAGGCAGAGGCAAGTGCATCGTGCGGTGGCCGGCGCTCTCTCCCCTCCTCTATCCTCTCCCAGGCAGCAGTCTCAGCAACAGCACCAGCGCCTCTGCACAGGACACATGGACCCAGGTGAGAGGGGGAGGTGATTGGGCGGGGGGGCAGTAATGTGGGCAGCTCACACCCACATCAGGGACCCTCCCGGTACAGGGTTGCAGACAGTGGTGGATTCAGGGGGGGGGGGAGTGCCAAGGCACATACCCTCCCTGTTATTTTTGTCATATATTTTTTTTTAACTGTTGTTCTTTTATCATTGTTGCTGCCAGGCAGCTGTTTCAGTTGCTGCTACTTGCACAGGACCTCCGTTCTGTGTCTTCCCCCACTATCTCCCTATCCTCTCTCTGTGTCCTCTGACCCCAGCTGCCCGCAGCCAATTAAGGTGTTGGAAAAAGTAAAAATGGAAGGGGACAGGGATCGCTGATGGTCTGGTGGGAGGATGTTGGCTGCATCAGTGCGGGGGTGTTGGTTCTGCACAGTCCAGAAAACATTTTATGACCTGTTGCTTTGCTGCTGTGGCTAGTACTCAGCTAGTCAGGTAATGCAGCAGCCCCTCGGCCCCAGGTCTCCCTGGACCCAGTATAAAATCCCGACGGTCGGGATCCCGGCGGACAGGAGACTAGCGACAGAATCCTGATATCAAGGCAGTGAGTCCCACACTATTCTATTCCCCCTCGGGTGGTGGTGTGTACATCACCCGAGTGTGAATACAGGCCTTTGGTCAGGATTTCGACTGATAGCATTTCCCCTGCTGTCGGGATTCCATTGTCAGTATTTCGACCGCTGGGAAATGAACCGCATCCTCCCTCAGACAATGCAGCATTTTTATCCCATTTAGAATGCAGTCCGGACTCCAATGTGTGAGGGCCTCTGGGAGCCCACTCCATCCACTCCCCATCCTATATTCTGACCCCGAGAATGGGGCTTCACTTGGTGCCTCCCCAGCCATTGACCTCACCGCACGCCACTGATGTATACTGTACTGTGCGACGTGTGTTATACACCTGGTGATTTTATACATCCTGTAATCTGTACTGAGCGATGTGTGAGATACACCTGGGGATTATGCACCCTATATTATTATTATTATTATTATTATCCTTTATTTATATGGTGCCACAAGGGTTCCGCAGCGCCCAATTACAGAGTACATAAATAATCAAACAGGAAAACAGCAACTTACAGTTGATGACAGTATAGGACAAGTACAGGGTAAATAAACATAGTTACATCAGCAGATGACACTAGAATAAGTATCAGGTGGCAGAAGACTGCTGGATGTGGTACAGTTGAAGATTATTAAAGTAAGACAAAGGATAAGCACATGAGGGAAGAGGGCCCTGCTCGTGAGTGCTTACAATCTAAAGGGGAGGGGTAGACAGACATGGGTGACACAGATGGGGTACATAGAGAACGTGGAACAGAGGGTTAGGATGAGATTTGGCTGGGTTTGGTGAAGAAGTGGACCCCCAGAAGGCACAAGTCAATACTTTAACATTGCAACATTTTACTGGGCTATGCAGGAGAAAATTAAAAATAGGGGAAAATAAAAAAAAAGAATCGATAACTTCTACCGCTTTCAAAAAGGTCAATGGAAGCTGAAATAATGGACAACTACCTCATGGAAGCCAGATACAGTATACCAAACAGTACTTACAGAGTTAGGAATGAGTGCTTATGAAATACAGTAACATTTTGTCATAATATTTCAGAAACTGCATGGCTGGTCTCTTGCACTCTTTTGCTCTAATACACCACCTGCTTTAGGATTTATATTCAAAAACATTATGTCTCCATAATCCCAAAAACGTCAGTCTTCTTGGAAAGTGGTTTGTTCCTTTGTAAGGGAAAGAGAACAAATGTTCTCAAACAACGGTTTCTCAATTTCTTTTTCCTCTGGGAAGGGATTGTGGATTCGCAGGAATATCTGAGCATTTCTGTAATCAGAAAGCAGCGACTTTCTACAAATGTTTCCGAATAATTCCAGTGATTTTGTCATTTTCTTCCAGTGATTTGGACCAATAATACCATTGATTAGAACGAATAATTCCTGTGATTTTGTCATTTTCTTCCAGTGATTTGGACCAATAATACCATTGATTAGAACAAATAATTCCTGTGATATTGAGGTGTTTGTGTCGCTTAGCTTAGCCGTCCAGCGACCACAGTGCACCTCTTTTTCTCTTTTCTTTGCATCATGTGCTGTTTGGGGACTATTTTTTTAAGTGCCATCCTGTCTGACGCTGCAGTGCCACTCCTAGATGATAATTTTTTTACCAACTCTTAACCCCTTCCAATCCCATCTGTTAATTTCTCCATAAAAAAGAGGACAATTTTCTCCTCATCACTCTCCCTCCCATCTCTCTTTTCAACCTAAACTTAATATTCATACTATCTATCTATTTTCCAAAAAACAATTACTCCACATGAATCTCTTTTTTGTTTTACAATACTGCTTTACATCAGTTTCCTTTCATTGATAAACCCCATCATCTCAACAATTGCAATCCCTCATTTAACCCCTCACAATACACCGCACTCACCATTAAATCATTAATCCCATTCACAACAAATGGTTAACAATCACAGACATACAGACACATATCCACGGACAACTGGTTGATTGCCAGATTACTCCTCCAATGACTAAGGAGTCTGCATTCCCATGATAACCAATCACAGACACATAGACACAGACTGACAAATCAACTGATTGACAGATGACTCCACCAATGACAGACGGAGTTGAACTCACATACAGCCAATCAATACATACAGGGATGTTTAAAAGCATCCAAGGACTTATGGCAGGTAATCCTTGACAAAGGCATTATTGCTGAAACGCGGTGGTCACTGCTGGACACCAGTGGCGTGCGGTGAGGTCAGTGGCTGGTGAGGCATGCCCATTACCACCACCATTATGGCCACCGCCAGTGCCCGCTACTGTACTGCTGCCCATGCCAGCTGCCAGTGCCTGCTAAAGTCACCGCCCCCACAGCTAATTCCCCATCTGATACTGTCGCCAATGCCTGAGAAGTCTGGGGAGTAACAGCAGCCAGGGCCTGGGCAGCAGAGGTGCCCGAAGTTAAAGAGAGCAGTGGAGGGTCTGCCTGGAAGCAGGATTACAGCTGCAGGTCGGTTGATTGAGACAGCGGTAGTAATCGCCCCCCTGCCCTTATACCCCGGCACACACGCAGTAATCACCCCCCCTCTCCTTATACCCCGGCACACACGCAGTAATCACCCCCCCTCTCCTTATACCCCTGCACGTATGCAGCAATCACCCCCCCCCTCCCCTTGTACCCCGGCAGTCACACAGTAATCACCCCCACCCCTTAAACCCCAGGACATATGCAGTATTCACTCCCCCCGCCCCTTGAAAGACACACAGTAATCACCCCCTCTCCCCCCCCCCCCCTTATACCCCAGCACATATGCACTGCAGTAATCTCCCCTCCCCCCGGCAGACCTACAGTAATCACCTAATCACCCCCACCCCAGCACATATGCAGTATTCACTCCCCCCCCCCCCCGCAGGCACACAGTAATCACCCCCTCCCCTTACACCTCAGCAAGTATGCAGTAATCCCCCCACCCCTCCCCTCATACCCCAGCACACAAGTGCAGTAATCACTCCCCTTCCTCCGGCAGACCTACAGTAATCATCATCACCACCACCACTGCAGTAATCACCACCCGCCTGCAGGCACACAGTAATCACCCCCCCTCCTTTAACCCCTTATATCCCGTCACAGTGCGCAAATCTCCGTGCTGAGCGCTGCTGTGTACTGACCATGGGCTGCTCTGCTATCTGAAACACAGAGCGCACAGCAGCCCATGGTCAGTATACGGCAGCGCTCAGCACAGACTCTGGGAGATGGCGGGTTATACACACCATCCGGCTGGCAGCGCTGCTGACAGCGGGGACAGCCACTGACCTGTGGAGGAGTTCACAAGACGAGGAGGCTCGAGTATGTCGGGCGGCGCCCCCCCCCCGTACCTGGAGTAAAGTCAGTGAGAGCGGCTACCCCCGTTACCGGCAATCAGCATGAGGTGACCAGGGGAACTGGTGCAGGGGCCTCTCTCGGGGAGGAGAGTGGGCTGGATCCCAGGGATAGCTGTCATTCTGGTGCCCAATCATATATGCATCGGTGACAGGGGCGTGCTTTCATATGGGCTGAAAGCACACCCCTGTCACTGAGGCACATATACTAGTGCCGCTTACCCCGCACTTTTAAATGGGCTTTTTACTGCCCGTTCCTTAGCTCCGCCCCCCGCTTCCTACCCTTTATTATTGTCCGCGGGAGGCACCACTCTGGGTGCCTCCAAAAGTTATTTAAGCATGTTTTTAAATTGTAAAAAGGATTATAATAATATAAAACATATACTTATGACACGGAATGTGTCTTAAGTATCTTTATATTAATGTAATCATTAATGACAGGGGAGGCACTGCCTCCCCTGCCTCCCCTGACTGCACGTCCCTGCTGGACACTGCAACACAACTATTTACTACACTTCACAGCTCTCTCCCCCGGCTGGAGAACGAGGACTGCCCGAGAGATCCCGCACCACGTGACGCATCACGTGACGCGGCTACCAGGAAGTGACCAATGGGACCCTAAGCAGGCAAGTGCAGCGGCTGCTGCACCGCACGGTGCTCGAGACACCACGGACTGGTAGACAACAGCACCGGAGGATACAGGCACGGAAGCTGAGCCGGCACAGGTGCGCTGAACGCACCCCCGGCGGTAAGTAAAAGAACCAAGCCTGTAACCTGTCTCCTCATAGTGGTGCACATAGACATCAGCAATACAGGGGTCGGACTAGCGGGACCCCGCAATAGTCTCATCACCCCACAAACACTGATAAACTATTATACTCATACTAAATACATACGTCATATCCACCTATGGTAAAGGTGCCCTAACAGGAACACCTGACATTCACCCATCAGGGGTCAATCCAGATCAGGGTATACCATTTAGGAGGGTATACTGCACAAAGGGTGGTCTGCAGGACATACCTGATAGAGACTTTTTTACCCTCAAATAAATATCAGATTTCATATCAGTACAAACATAGTCCTCATTTTTGGAATCATTTTACACACAATCATTGACTAAATTGATATCCCCCCCCCCCCCTCCTCTCATCCTTCAAATCTTCACACACATCCTCACATCTGAGCGCGCTGACCATATCCCATTCACCACTCCTAGATGGGCCAGGTGTTTGTGCCGGCCACTTGGGTCGCTTAGCTAAGCCATCCAGCGACCTTGGTGCACCTCTTTTTTTCTTTGCATCATGTGCTGTTTGGGGACTATTTTTTTAAGTGCCATCATGTCTGACACTGCAGTGCCACTCCTAGATGGGCCAGGTGTTTGTGCCGGCCACTTGGGTCACTTAGCTTAGCCATCCAGCGACCTTGGTGCACCTCTTTTTTTATTTGCATCATGTGCTGTTTGGGGACTATTTATTAAGTGCCATCCTGTCTGACACTGCAGTGCCACTCCTAGATGGGCCAGGTGTTTGTGCTGGCCACTTGGGTCGCTTAGCTTAGCCATCCAGTGACCTTGGGGCACCTCTTTTTATATTTGCATCATGTGCTGTTTGGGGACTATTTTTTGAAGTGCCATCCTGTCTGACACTGCAGTGCCACTCCTAGATGGGCCAGGTGTTTGTGCCGGCCACTTGGGTCGCTTAGCTAAGCCATCCAGCGACCTTGGTCCTCCTCTTTTTTTCTTTGCATCATGTGCTGTGTGGGGACTATTTTTTTAAGTGCCATCCTGTCTGACACTGCAGTGCCACTCCTAGATGTGCCAGGTGTTTGTGCCAACCACTTGGGTCGCTTAGCTTAGTCATCCAGCAACCTCGGTACAAATTTTAGGACTAAAAATAATATTTTGAGGTGTGAGGTGTTCAGAATAGACTGGAAATGAGTGGAAATTATGGTTATTGAGGTTAATAATACTATGGGATCAAAATGACCCCCAAATTCTATGATTCAAGCTGTTTTTGAGGGTTTTTTGGGAAAAAAACACCCGAATCCGACAAAAAATTTCAGGGATGTTTTGCCAAAACGCGTCCGAATCCAAAACACAGCCGTGGAACCGAATCCAAAACCAAAACACAAAACCCGAAAAAATTCCGGTGCACATCTCTAATTATTACTGATTCACAATGCCTAAAATCACCAAATGGCAGAGCAGTTAAGCTGAAGTAAACTTTTTTTTATTGCATATGTCTATTTTGTAATGTACATTTTTACTGAAAGGAAGTTTAAAAGTAATGCAGTTTCCAGTATCACAGAGTTACATAAAAATACCCATAGTCCAGTGGCGGAACTTGTGAGTGGTGGGTCCAGGTGCAAAAATATGCTTTGTGTCCCCCTCCTCTGCCCACCCCAAGTTCACAATATGCAGCACAGACATGGGTGACCGGAAGAGGCAGAGAGTGGCGGGGAAAAGGAGAAGGTGACATACAGAGGCAGTGAAGATGAATAGTGAGTGACAGGGAGAGGCAGAGGAAGACCAGGAGAGGCAGTGGGTGATGGGAGATGGCAGTAAGGGAGAGGTTGATAGAGAGAGGGAAAGGAAGTGGGGGTGACAGGGAAAAGGGTAACAGGGCAACATGGACAGGGAAAAGGGTAACATGGAGAGGCGGTTTGTGACAGGGATAGGCAGTGAGTGACAGGGAGAGGAAATGTGTGACAAGGAGAGGGTCATAGGTATAGGCAGCGGGTTACAGGGAAAGTGTGACAGATATAGTCAGCTGGTGACAGGAAAAGGGTGACAGATATTGGCAGTGGATAATAGAGAAAGAGGGACAGGTATAGGCAGTGAATGACAGGGAAATAGTGTCAGATATAGGAAGTGGGTGACAGGGAGAGTTGCAGTTAGTTTACCTAACTACCCAGAACTGCGTAGCGTGGAGGGTGGCTTCTCTTAACGCCGGAGACAATCAGTCACGAGATCAAGAACAGTCTCAGTTACACAAAGGAAGCCAGATCAGAGGAGAGGGGAGTAAACAGGAGAGCGGCCCTCCTTTCCTAACTGCCAGGAATGGACCGCAGTGATCAGATTTAGCGATGCTTTAGTGTGTAATTTACTGGGGGAGTCGGACTGGCAGCGGGTGGCACGGCGGCGACATATAATGGGTCAGTGTAACTCATTGTAATGCCACTGGCTGCAGGCCACTTCAGTGCGGGGGTCCCTGGTGCAATGCATCGGCTTCACCACCGTTAGTTCCGCCAATGCCATAGTCACCTATATTTTTGTTTCTACCTTCAGGAGAGTTCCTGGTGGGAAGATGCAGGTAGACACTGTGGACAGGTGGGTGGTCCTGCCTCTCTTGGCACAATGCCACAAATTATAGCATCTTGCAGAGATGATGTGGTGATGTGATTCTCTTAGGAATTCACTCTAGGAAATGGGTGGGATGAAGGAGGAGTCCAGGGGTCCATTATGCAAGAGTAGACAAGTATGACACAATGACCTGATAGTATAATGTTTAGGAGGTGGAGGGGGATAGAGTACTAATGGTCAACCCTATTTGTATGGCTGCGCTTTGGAGGGCTTTTTTTTTTTTTTTTTTTTAATCAATGAAGCTGCATGCTTGCACGTAATGCTAAAGAGAAAATCTTTTAGAAAGTCAAATCAATTGACATTTTATAAGATGACCAGTCTTGATGAATCAATCACTTTGGAAATTGGCTGTCCAATAGGGCTGTGAGTATTCCGTGTTACTGGAGCTGTGATTGTCTGTGAATGGGACTGTGCAGTGTGGCTGTGAGTGCGCAACATTTAAAAGCTGATGTTCTTCACAGATTTCTTTATAGCATGTCCTGTACTGCTGCAGCTTCCTGGAGCTCAGCCTATCAGTCTGTTCTTTTTGCTTTGAGCTTTCCATATTATGCATAGAAATGTCTGGGATTGCATAGCTGTATAATCTTTTCCACATCAGTCACTGTTTTGCTAAAAGACCCATCTGTTACCTCATCTTTCAGCAAACAGGCAGAAGTAGTGAATGCATTATGAAAGATAATGCTTATTTTGTACACATTTATACCAAGTAATTAGGCATTTGAGGAAATATGGGAAAGAGTAGTACGTTATGTTTGAATGTAGTACTTCATTTTAAATAAGGTTCTAAAATAACAACTCAGCTGTTACTTTGAAGAAGGCAATTTACCAGGCGTTTTAAATGAGAGAACTTATTACGTGGAAAACAATTAGATCGACTGACTTAAAACTGTTTTTTTGTTTTTTTTTACTAAACAATCAATGTTCTGACTCCAAATCTCTTGATAAGTAAAATAAAAAACTATCTTCGAATAAAGAGAATAATAGTGCCTAGGTGATTTATAGAGGACAGGCTACACGGCCATCTAATTTGCAATCAATATTTTAAAACAACAGCTCTCACAATTTTTCGGCTCCTGCTAAGTTGGACACGTCATAAAAATATTCTCTGAAGATCTGCAAGTAAAGATTTCATATTTACACCCTTATTCTAACATGTAGGCAGTAAAAAAATAATTCTAAAATACATCCACAATATCTTATACTATAGGTATATGGTTTTGGAGGGAAATCCGCCATCAGTCAATCAGAGGCAGCTAGTTTGTGCTAGCCAATGTCTTTATCAGCAATTCCTATTTGCACCAACCAGGGGTTCCGCCTCCTCCGGCTCACCTAACCCCCTGTATGCAGCGCTGTAGGAAGATGTCGGGCGCCTGCTGAAATTGCGTTTCCAGCGGGCGCCCGGTGGCACCCGGAAGCAGGAGCTCAGTACTGAGCTCCGGCTTCTGGCGCTGTCACTGTGCGCTATGGGAAACGTCATGACGTCTCTCCCATAGTGCCGAGGAGCGGGCGGCGAGAGAGGACTGCAGCGGTCTGGAAGCGGGAGCGGGTCTCAGTAAGTATTCTGATTGTTTTCTTTCTTAGTGTAGCGGTGCATCTACAGGGGGTAAACTACTTACTGGGGGCAAACTACTGGGGGTATTACTACTGGGGGGAATCCACAGGGGGCAAACTACTGGGGGGATCTACTGGGGGCAAACTACTGGGGGCATTACTACTGGGGGGCATCTACTGGGGGACATTATTACTGGGGGCCAACTACAAGGGGGCAGGCTTCTGGGGGCAAACTACAAAGGGGCTAACTACTGGGGGCAAACTACAGGAGGGCATTACTACTGGGGGCAAACTACAGGAGGGCATTACTACTGGGGGGCATCTACTGGGAGACATTATTACTGAGGGCAAACTACTGGGGGCAAGCTACAAGGGGGCAAGCTACTGGGGGCAAACTACAAGGGGGCAAACTACAAAGGGGCTAACTACCGTGGGCAAACTACAGGAGGACATTACTACAGAGGGCAAACTACAGGAGGGCATTACTACTGGGGGCATAACTACAGGAGGGCATTACTACTGGGGGCGTAACTATAGGGGGGCATTACTACAGGAGGGCATTACTACTGGGGCATAACTACAGCAGGGCATTACTACTGGGGCATAACTACAGGGGCATTACTACTGGGGGCGTAACTACAAGGGCATTACTACTTGGCGGCATAACTACAGGGGCTAAACTACTGGGGGGATTACACCTGGGGGCTAAACTACAAGCGGGGCATAACTGCAGGAGCTAAACTACAAGGGGGCAAACTACTGGGGCTAAAATACTGGGGGCATTACCACTGGGAGGCTAAACTAAAGGGAAGGGGGTAAACTACTGGGGTCATAACTGCAGGGGCATTACCACTGGGGGCATAACTGCTAGGGCTAAACTACAGAGGGCTAAACGACTGGGGGCATTAGTACAGGCATCATTACTACTGGGGGCAATGCTACACAGGGGCATTACCATTAAGGGCATTACTACTGTGGGCCCTTCTAATGAGAGCATTGTAAAAGGGGCACTTCATAAGGGGCATCACTCCTGGGGACATAAGGGGCACTACTATTGCGTGCATTGCATAAGGGGCACCACTACTATGGGGTCTATATAAGGGGCACTACCACTATGGGCACTACCAGTACAGTGGACATTGCCTAAGGAGCACTACTACTGTGGGCATTGTATAAGAAGTGCTACTGCGGTGGGCATTATGTGTATTATGGGTTGCTACTACTGTGGGAATTATTTCTATTCTGTGACCACACCCCTTTCTTTTTGAGACCATGCCCTTTTTTGCGACGCACGCCTACGACGCGCGCAATACCTTTGTTGCATGGGTGTCATGGGGTGGGGGGCGAGTTCCACCACCTCTGTAGGACCACTTTAAGCACTGATTAGGACATTATAGTCCTCGCTGAAATGTCTATATTATAGTGGATATTTCTATATATCTGTATTCTTCCTGCAGGAATCTATAGCATGTATTCTAATCTACAGTACGTGATGAATCTTTGACATTCTTACTATTTTTCATACTGTGATGGACATTAATATGTATCACTGAGACATAGAATGTGTCTATTCTAATAAATGATATCCTATGTCTCTTGTCAATCCTTTCCTGCTGCAATAACATGTCGATCGCTGTCTCAGTGATACATATTAATGTCCAAGCAGGACTTTTGCCCGGGGCACTGCCTTCCGGAGGTCGCCGGCGCCATCCGGAGGGCGCCGGCGCCATCCGGAGGGCGCCACACCATGGCAAGAGCCTCTACTGCTGTGCCCTCCGCTGCCCGCTGTGTACCCCGGCTGTGTCCCCCCGTGAAGGGAACTAGATGCTACGCGTCTAGTTCCCTTCGTGGAGAGGACCTTTGCGGTGCAGTGCGCGATGACATCATCACGCACCGCACAGCAAAGGTCCTCTCCACGAAGGGAACTAGACGCAGCTTCACGGGGGGGACACAGCCAGGGGGACACAGCGGGCAGCAGAGGGCACAGCAGTAGTGGATCTTGCCATGGTGCGGCGCCCTCCGGAAGGCAGTGCCCCGGGCAAAAATCCTGCTTGCCCGTGGCAAGATCCGCTACTGATGAGCACCTAGCAGTCCCTGTTTTATAGATTTAATTCTATTTTAGTACACCACTTTCTCACTTTTCACACCCTATATACTTTTTAATATTTCATGTAGGCTGAATTTAAATTTTTAAGTAATTTTGGAAATAAAAGTTATATTTTTATATATTTTTGTGAGGTCCAAGTGCACCCAAACCATGGCTTCTGGTTCTGTATGTTTGTGTTACACGTCAGAACATGTTTCATACGAAAATTAGAGAATTCAAGAATGTAGAGCCTGGTCGCATGTTTTTACAAGTTGTGCACCCCAGGCAGAGGTGTAACTAGGGTTTTTGAAGCCCAGGGCAAGATCAATAATGGCGCCTCCCCCCCCCCCCCCCCCAATTTTTTTTTTTTTAAATACAAAGGAAAGTATGTGCGCATGCCACTGACGTACTCTGAAAAAGATGGCCATGATGGGGCGTGGACACTGAAAATAGGATGTGC
The DNA here is from genome assembly GCF_028390025.1 of Pseudophryne corroboree. Taxonomy (NCBI): domain Eukaryota; kingdom Metazoa; phylum Chordata; class Amphibia; order Anura; family Myobatrachidae; genus Pseudophryne; species Pseudophryne corroboree. Next base: position 456,257,381 of record NC_086445.1, on the reverse strand, counting down.
CAACATGACACGCCAGCTGTTTCATGTCATTCTGGGAACATTCTTTATAATTCCACATGCACCTTACCATCATCATCTCCTACACAAATAGGTGTCACTGTGTATAAAGATGTCTGGGTGTGTATATATAGATGTAGGTGCAGTGGTTGAAGTGGAAGTCTTGAAGTGAGGGTATGGAAAAGTGAAGGGTGTAATTATCGCTCTGGAAAAGGGGGCGTGGCCACTTAAAAGGGGGGGGTGTCCTTCAGTGTAGTAGGACCCCATATACTATCTAGAACTGGTTGTACCAGTACTAGACCTTATACTATCCTTATACTACCCTTTATACTATTTACTAGACCTTTCACATTTTAGCACACTGTATGAGCCAAAATTCACATTATAGCACACAGAATGAGCCGAAATTCACATTATAGCACACAGAATGAGCAGAAATTCACGTTATAGCACACAGAATGAGCCGAAATTCACATTATAGCACACAGGATGAGCCGAAATTCACATTAAAGCACACAGAATGAGCCGAAATTCACATTATAGCACACATAATGCACCGAAATTCACACTATAGCACACTGTATGAGCCAAAATTCATATTATAGCACACAGGATGAGCCAAAATTCACATTAAAGCACACAGGATGAGCCGAAATTCACATTATAGCACACAGGATGAGCCGAAATTCACATTAAAGCACTCTGAATGAGCCGAAATTCACATTATAGCGCACAGAATGAGCCGAAATTCACATTAAAGCACACTGAATGAGCCAAAATTTACATTAAAGCACACCGAATGAGCCGAAATTCACATTATAGTACACACAATGAGCCGAAATTCACATTATAGCACACAGGATGAGCCGAAAATTCACATTAAAGCACACTGAATGAGCCGTAATTCACATTATAGCGCACAGAATGAGCCGAAATTCACATTAAAGCACACAGAATGAGCCAAAATTCACATCCTATATATATATATATATATATATATATATGTGTGTGTGTATAGTAGCAGTGGTGCCCGGCACTCTCGGTCCTATGGTGTTGAATTGACTGGGTGCCCTCCGAACTGGCGTAGATAAGCAATCAAAAAAAAAAAGCGGCATCACTCCAGGTCTTAGAATGGTGAAGTCATCAAAATGGTGTATTTAAAATATCATCACATAGCAGTTTTTGTTATATTTTTTTATTTTTTTTTATTTCGTATATATATATATATATATATATATATATATATACATACACACACACACACACACAGACACACACACAAAATAAATATATATATATATATATATATATATATATATATATATATATACACACTCACAATTGCGGCGGCACTCGGATATAAATACAGTAGATGCAGAGTTTTACTACAACAATAGTAGCGGGGGCGACTTGCTTCTGCTTTGTGTATACCTCCCCCCCCCTATTCTATGCCTCTCTTTCTGTATACCTCCCTTCATTCTATGCCTCTCTTCGTGTATAGTATACCCCCCTATTCTATGCCTTTTTGTGTATAATATACCCCCCCCTCTCCCCCTATTCTATGCCTCTCCTTGTTTATAGTATTATAGTATACCTCTCTACCCCTATTCTATGCCTCTCTTTGTTTATAGTATTATAGTATACCCCTCTACCCCAATCTATGCCTCTCTTTGTTTATAGTATTATAGTATACCCCTCTACCCCATTCTATGCCTCTCTTAGGCATAGGGGAAGGGGGGGGGGGGGATATACTATACTATAAACAAAGAGAGGCATAGAATAGGGGTAGAGGGGTCTACTATAATACTATAAACAAAGAGAGGCCTAGAATAGGAGGAGAGGGGGGGTAGTCTCTTTGTGTGCCGCTGTCTAGTGTCCCCCCCCCCTTCCCCCTCCTCACCTCTCAGCGGCAGGTAGAAGTTCAGAAGCTCAGGGAGCGTGATGCTGGCATTGCGGTCACGCTCCCGGCAGCAGCCCTAGCAAGGAGGGAGGCTAGTAGCTGCTGCAGTAACGCCGCCGAACACCACAGCGGGACTTGCTCGGCAGTGAAACAGGTGCTGGCAGTGGCGGCGGCTGTGGGCGGCGGCTGCGGGCGGTCAGGCGGTGGCAGCTTTGGGTGCGTGGGCGGGAGCAATGTCCTGCACGGCGGCGCGGGTGCCCCCATTAGCTGTGCCTTCGCGGCGCCCAGGGCATGTGCCCTGCTCGCCCTACCCAAGTTACGCCTCTGACCCCAAGCACTTGTAGCACCCGGGTGCCCTGATTAAAAAAACTGTTTGTTCTGAAGTGGAAAAATTCATACCATTCGGGTGGATTATTATATCTTTAATACTCCTGGCTCGGGTAAAGTAGGCCATAGGTCTTTTATTCCTGAAGCAAGGTTAGTTGTTGTCCATGGCCACTATGAGTCACAAAACTCTAGTGGCTCTTTGAACCACTGGGCTAGATGTACTAAACTTGTTCTTCCAAGGAATATCATGCTTGTTTTCTCTTACATTTGGCCTTAACAGAGTAGCCCTGTCAAATTTTTCAACTTGATGTTGTTGTTCTTTTAATTCTGCCAGTTTGTATCCTCGAGATGCGAATTTTATCACCACTTGATCAAGTTCTTCCTTCAACAATTGTTTGTTGCTATTGATCCTAGCTGTCCTTATCATCTGCGACATCGGGAGACCTTTAATAAGGGATTTAGGGTGGTGGCTATCCGCCCGCAACAATGTGTTCTTATCACTCGGTTTACTATACTGTCTTGTCATCAATATGTTATTAGAAATCAAGATCGTAACATCCAAGTAATTGATCATGGTATTAGGATATTGAACCATATATTTAACAGGGGAAGATTGTTTGTTGATATTATCCATTACTTGCATAAATCACCTCCAGTTCATAATATGAACAAATTGTCTATGAATCTTACATATATACATATATGTTGCAAAATGGTATTGTCTGTGAAGAACTGTTGTTTTTCCTTTTTGAACATAAAAATTTTGCGTGCGACGGTGCCACGCTGCTGCCCATTGCGCAGCCCGTGCACTGTTGGTGAAAAAACTCATCGAATAGGAAGTAATTGTGTCATAAAGTCAATTCCAGTAACTTCTTAAAGAGGTGGAGACATTTTCCACTTCAGAACAAACAGGTTTTTTAACCAGGGCGCCCTGGTGCTACAAGTGCCTGGGGTGCACGACTTGTAAAAACATGCATCCGGGCTCTACAGTCTTGAATTCTCAATAGGATTGCACTTTTCATATAAATATGTTCTGACGTATACATTATCCTTCCTTATATATCTCATTGAGTGCTCATGCAGCCTACAATATGTGGGGAAGACCACAAGGACATTGAGAGAAAGGATGGCACTCCATCGATCGCCCATTAAGGCTGCTCTTGAGGGGAATACCTCGGGGCCACCGGTGATGAAACATTTCCAAGACAAGGGCCATAGCCTGATGTCCTTGAAACATATTATTATAGACCACACACCAGGCACACTTAGTTAGGTTCTTTTTCATCTCTTCTTTCCCCTTGCACCTTTCTCTTTCTTTCTCTGATCTTCCTGACTATACATCTATAAGTCAATTTGATATGCTATATAAAGTTAAATAGCCATTAAGACAACTACCAATAATAATTTGTTTGGGGATACTGAGAGGGCAGTTTAGCTGAGTTTTGGCTACCCTTCTAGTGTGGGGCGGCATATGCATTTAATTTTGCAAGGTAATTTCTTGTGGATCATCATTCACTGTAAGCAAATGAGTATTACTAGTAGACAATACATCAGTACGGTGTTCGGGTGCAGTGAAGTTGTCCCAAACTAATAAGAGTAGTAGTTCATATGGGTTTTGTGTCCCCAATTTACATACACTGTGAAACACAGAGACTTTAGCATCCATGCACTACACATTATATGATAAGGCATGTTTCTCCTCTGTGGCTTAATTATTACATCATATGCCCAGAGGGGATCAAAACGAGATCCCGCGGTCGGAATGTTGGCGGTCAGGATACCGATGGCGGGAGCCCAACAGCTGGGATCCTGGCAGCAAGCGCAGTGTGTCCCTTCGTGGGCTCACTTCGCTCGCCATGCTTCGGGTCCGGTGGCGGCCTTCAGTCAACACAGGTTTCAGTTTCCCTCCAGGTGGTGGCGTGGACCACCACCCAAGAAGGGTAACTAGCCGGCGGTCAGGACTCCGACAGTCGGTATTTCAGCTGGTGTCGGGATTCTGGCATCGGAATCCTGACCGCCGGGATCCCGACAGGCGGTCAATTTACTGCCTTCCGCCCAGATGCCTCCTATTAATATAAACACAATATACGCAGTTTAAATTAGTGATGTGCACCGGACATTTTTCGGGTTTTGTGTTTTGGTTTTGGATTCGGTTCCGCGGCCGTGTTTTGGATTCGGACGCGTTTTGGCAAAACCTCACCGAAATTTTTTTGTCGGATTCGGGTGTGTTTTGGATTCGGGTGTTTTTTTTACAAAAAAACCCTAAAAAACAGCTTAAATCATAGAATTTGGGGGTCATTTTGATCCCATAGTTTTATTAACCTCAATAACCATAATTTCCACTCATTTCCAGTCTATTCTGAACACCTCACACCTCACAATATTATTTTTAGTCCTAAAATTTGCACCGAGGTCGCTGGATGGCTAAGCTAAGCGACCCAAGTGGCCGACACAAACACCTGGCCCATCTAGGAGTGGCACTGCAGTGTCAGGCAGGATGGCACGTCAAAAAAATTGTCCCCAAACAGCACATGATGCAAAGAAAAATTAATGAAAAAAGAGGTGCAAGATGGAATTGTCCTTGGGCCCTCCCACCAGGGCCCTCCCAGCCACCCTTATGTTGTATAAACAGGACATGCACACTTTAACGAACCCATCATTTCAGCGACAGGGTCTGCCACACGACTGTGACTGAAATGACTGGTTGGTTTGGGCCCCCACCAAAAAAAGAAGCAATCAATCTCTCCTTGCACAAACTGGCTCTACAGAGGCAAGATGTCCACCTCATCATCATCCTCCGATTCCTCACCCCTTTCACTGTGGACATCCCCCTCCTCACAGATTATTAATTCGTCCCCACTGGAATCCACCATCTCAGGTCCCTGTGTACTTTGTGGAGGCAATTGCTGCTGGTGAATGTCTCCACGGAGGAATTGATTATAATTCATTTTGATGAACATCATCTTCTCCACATTTTCTGGAAGTAACCTCGTACGCCGATTGCTGACAAGGTGAGAGGCTGCACTAAACACTCTTTCGGAGTACACACTGGAGGGAGGGCAACTTAGGTAGAATAAAGGCAGTTTGTGCAAGGGCCTCCAAATTGCCTCTTTTTCCTGCCAGTATACGTACGGACTGTCTGACGTGCCTACTTGGATGCGGTCACTCATATAATCCTCCACCATTCTTTCAATGGTGAGAGAATCATATGAAGTGACAGTAGACGACATGTCAGTAATCGTTGGCAGGTCCTTCAGTCCAGACCAGATGTCAGCACTCGCTCCAGACTGCCCTGCATCACCGCCAGCGGGTGGGCTCGGAATTCTTAGCCTTTTCCTCCACCCCAAGTTGCGGGAGAATGTGAAGGAGGAGATGTTGACGGGTCACGTTCCGCTTGACTGTTAGGGTCTCCTGCCCTGTGCTGCCACGTCGTCATGGCAACCGGGAGACAAGTGCTAGTGGAGTAACCTGAGCGCAGCTGATACTCCGGTTCGGGTCTTTTGCTGTGCAGTGGTTACAGGCTCTGTGCACGGCAGGGGATCCGGTGCTGGTTTTTGTGCTCACAGTCTGTGAGGTCTGAGTGGGGCGTGGACAGCACCTGCTTTATAAGGCCTCTTTTCAGGGTAAGCAGATGCTGCTGAATCTTTGTTGGTTAGTCAGTTCATGAACGTTAGCCAGTACTGTGTAGCTTTGTATTTGTTTGTTGCTTACTGCAAATAGGCCTGGGAATTTGGTATTACACTCTGCCAATCCAGACCTAGCAGTAAGACTGGAGTCAGTCGTTTAGCTTGCTGGGGTTCTGTTACTACCCTGTGAACTTAGCAAGTTTGCGGCAGTATTCTAAGACTTGCCTGTCTAATCCTGTCTCACTGTGCTAGGTGTCAGGGGTCAGTTTAGTGGCAGTAAGCTAAAACCTGTGCACTGCAAGTGAGAATTTGGATTGTGGAGATTCTCCTTGTGTCTATCATTCCATCTCTGACCAAGGAGTTTACTGCCACACCCGTTGGTAACCCTTTAGGGTTTTGCTGTTGCCCTTAGCAACAGCATTTCGGGTACTCTACGTATTAAAACACAACATCTTGCTTTTTCCATCTTAGCAGTTCTAATACAAGGGAGATACCCAGTTCCTTAGCCTCTGGGCTTCTCTGTTCACTTTGTGTGTATTTTGTTACCCTATCACCTTCTGTGTACGTTATGTCATATCCCCCAGTTTGTCTGTGAGTCCATCTGTTTTGCATAACAGTCCAAACACCAGTACATTCCTGCAGACACTGGAGTGCATAACAGTTCTGACACCAGTACTTTCCTGCTGGCACTGGTGTGCATAACATATTCAGCAGCCCAATACTCCTGTTGAAATTTTGTGGGAATATGGAGCATACCCCTCAAAATACGTTGCAACAGGTGGTCGATCAGGTGCAGGTCCTGACTCGACAATTTAATGATTTGTCCATTAAAATGCACACCTCCCAGGCTGCTGGCGGAGCTCCCGCAGCAGCAGCACCTGCAGGGGTTAAGGAGCCGAAAGTAAATCTCCCGGATCGTTTTTCTGGAGATCGCTCGCAGTTCTTTTGTTTCAAGGAGAGCTGCAAGCTATACTTCCGGCTTAGGCCTCAGTCTTCTGGGTCGGAGATTCAGCGGGTGGGCATAGTGATTTCCTTGCTACAAGGAGACCCACAGGTCTGGGCATATGGGTTGCAGCCTGACTGTCCGTCGCTTAAAAGTGTTGATGCTTTTTTTACGGCACTGGGCATGTTGTATGATGACCCTGACAAGACGGCCTCAGCCGAGGCTCAGATTTCGATCCTTAAGCAAGGGCGCAGGCCAGTTGAGGTTTACTGTACGGAGTTTCGGAGGTTGGCCCATGATACCCAGTGGAATGACCCAGCCCTGAGACACCAGTACCGAAGAGGTCTTTCTAACCAGATAAAGGACCAACTGGTACAATATCCCTTGCCTGATAGCTTGGATCAGCTCATGCAGTTATCCATCCGGGTGGATAGACGGCTGAGAGAGCGTAGGCTTGAAAGGGAGACTGAGATTTCCTTCCTTCCCAAGGGAACCTCAGACTCTGAGGAATTTTCTGAGGAGCCTATGCAGATTGGGGCTACCCGCCTCTCCTCGCGTGAGAAGACGCGGAGGAGACAGCAGGGGTTGTGTTTGTACTGTGGGAATAAAGGTCATGTGGTAGTATCATGCCCAGAAAAGCCGGAAAACTTCAGGGCCTGAGGGTGATGGGAAATATCCTGTCAGGCCAGAAGTCAGAATTTCCCAAGAAGACTTTTATCATTCCGGTGACCTTGAAGATCCTCGGTCAAACTGTCAAGACTGAGGCCTTTGTGGACAGTGGGGCCGACGGGGTTTTTATGGACCGCCAATTCGCCCTGAAACACTCTGTTCCCTTAGTACCCTTGGCATGGGAAATTGAGATTTGTGGGTTAAACGGGGAACCATTATTCCAAGGTAAAATTACCTCTTGCACTAGCCAGATTTCTTTGTTTATTGGAGCCACACACTCTGAAAAATTGTCCTTTTATGTGACTGTCTGTACTTTTGCCCCATTGGTGTTGGGGTTACCCTGGTTAAGGGCCCACAATCCTCAATTTGACTGGGTCTCTGGGGAGATTCTTAGTTGGGGTACTGATTGTTTCAGGAGTTGCTTGAGCCTTCCAGTCAGGCTCTCGCAGCTAAGTTTGCCAGGATTGCCAGGGTGTTATGCAGATTTTGCGGACGTGTTCTCCAAAAAAGTTGCAGAGGTACTACCTCCCCATCGCCCCTATGACTGTGCCATTGATTTGTTGCCAAATGCTAAGCTTCCCAAGAGCAGGTTGTACTCCCTGTCACGTCCTGAGACTCAGGCTATGGCAGAGTACATTCAGGAGAACTTGGCTAAGGGATTTATCAGACCTTCACCGTCCCCAGTTGGGTCGGGGTTCTTCTTCGTGGGTAAAAAGGACGGTTCGTTGCGACCCTGCATCGACTTCAGGGAATTGAACCGTATCACGATTAAAAACTCATACCCACTGCCTCTCATTTCGGTCTTGTTTGACCAGCTTCGTACTGCCACCATTTTTTCTAAGATTGACCTACGCGGTGCGTACAATCTAATCCGAATAAGAGAGGGGGATGAATGGAAGACTGCCTTTAATACCCACTCAGGGCATTATGAATATTTGGTGATGCCTTTTGGGCTCTGTAATGCCCCGGCAGTCTTCCAGGATTTCATGAATGATGTGCTCAGGGAATATTTGGATAGATTCTTAGTTGTATACTTAGATGACATCCTAATCTTCTCCCATTCCCTGGAGGAACATCGGAAGCATGTACGCTTAGTCCTCCAGAAACTCAGAGACCACCGGCTTGGGGCAAAGCTGGAGAAGTGCGAATTTGAAGTTCAGCAAATCGCATTTCTAGGATATATTATCTCCCCAGAAGGTTTCCAAATGGAGGGTTCCAAGGTACAGGCAGTCCTGGATTGGGTGCAGCCCACTAGTTTGAAGGCGCTTCAGCGTTTCCTGGGCTTTGCGAATTTTTATAGACGATTTATCGCTGGATTTTCGTCTATAGTGGCGCCCTTGGTGGCACTCACTAAGAAAGGGGCGGATGTTGCTCACTGGTCTTGTGAGGCTAAAGCGGCTTTTGCCCGTCTCAAAAGGGCATTTGTTTCGGCCAAGGTGCTGCGACACCCAGATCCAGAGCGTCCTTTTGTGGTGGAGGTGGATGCCTCTGAGATGGGTATTGGGGCAGTGCTTTCTCAGATGGGAGTGTCTGATAATCGCCTTCATCCCTGTGCTTACTTTTCCCGTAAATTTTCGCCTGCCGAGATGAATTATGACGTGGGTAACCGGGAATTGTTGGCTATTAAGGATGCACTCGAGGAGTGGAGACACTGGCTTGAGGGGGCTAAGTTTGTGGTCTCAATTCTCACTGACCATAAGAATCTGGCATATTTAGAGTCAGCGAAGCGTCTCAATGCCAGGCAGGCACGATGGGCTTTGTTTTTTGCTCGCTTTAATTTTTTGATAACATATAGCCCTGGGTCAAAAAACATCAAGGCTGATGCGCTCTCGCGGAGTTTTGCTCCAATCCAGGAGACCACCGAGGAGCCGTTGCCCATTGTTTCCCCATCATGTATTAAAGTGGGCATTACCCAGGACCTCTTATCATTAGTCCTTAGAGCACAGGAGCAGGCTCCTCCAGACCTTCCGGTAGGTCTTTTGTTTGTGCCTCCTAGGTTAAGACAGCGAGTGTTCCTGGAATTCCATGCCAAGAAGTCGGCAGGTCACCCGGGTATTGCCAGAACTCGGGAGTTGCTATCTAGGGCGGTGTGGTGGCCCTCGGTGGCTAAGGATGTGGATCAGTGGGTTCGGGCATGTGACATCTGTGCCCGAAATAAGACTCCTAGAGGGGTTCCTGTTGGCCCATTACATCCACTCTCTATCCCATCTAAGCCATGGACCCACATTTCAATGGATTTTGTGGTGGACTTGCCCAAATCCTCGGGGATGACAGCCATCTGGGTTGTCGTTGACAGGTTTTCGAAGATGGCGCACTTCGTTCCACTGGTTGGGCTGCCATCAGCCAGACGCCTGTCTGAATTATTTATGCTGCATGTTGTGCATCTCCACGGGTTGCCACTTGATGTGGTCTCTGACCGCGGATCCCAGTTTGTGGCCAAATTCTGGAGGGCATTTTGTTCCGATCTCCAGATTTCTGTCAGCTTGTCGTCAGGCTACCATCCGCAGTCTAATGGGCAGACTGAAAGGGTGAACCAGTCCTTGGAGCAGTTCCTCAGGTGTTATGTCTCCAAGTGTCAGACTGACTGGGTTGCTCATCTGTCCATGGCGGAGTTTGCCTATAACAACGCGGCTCACTCTGCTACAGGGATCTCTCCCTTCCTTTGTGTGTATGGGCATCATCCTAAGGCCAATTCTTTTGACCCCGTGGACTCCACGCCTGGTGGTTCCTCTGTGGTTTCGGTCCTTAGAGGTATTTGGCGGAAAGTGAAGAAAGCCCTTGTGTCTGTGTCATTAGTGACCAAAGGGTTTTTGATAAGCGGAAAAGACCCTGCAGCTTCAAATTAGGAGACTTCGTCTGGTTGTCTACCAAGAATTTGAAGTTGAGACAGCCATCTCATAAGTTAGGGCCCCGGTTCATCGGCCCTTATAAGATCACCAGGGTTATCAATCCTGTGGCATTTCAGTTAGATCTGCCCCGTTCTTTGGGTATCAATAAAACATTTCATTGTTCCCTTTTAAAACGGGCGATTAGTAATCCTTCTACCAGTGGAAGACCTTCCCCTCTTCTGATACGTGGCCAGAGGGAGTTTGTTGTTGAAAGGATTCTTGACTCCAAGGTGGTTCGGGGTCGGCTGTCATTTTTGGTGCACTGGAAGGGGTATGGCCCGGAGGAGCGGTCGTGGGTGCGCAGTTGTGATCTTCATGCCCCCAGACTGATACGCTCTTTCTTCTCGCAGTTCCCCGATAAACCCGGTGGTAGGGGTTCTTTGACCCCTCGTCAGAGGGGGGGTACTGTTAGGGTCTCCTGCCCTGTGCTGCCACGTCGTCATGGCAACCGGGAGACAAGTGCTAGTGGAGTAACCTGAGCGCAGCTGATACTCCGGTTCGGGTCTTTTGCTGTGCAGTGGTTATAGGCTCTGTGCACGGCAGGGGATCCGGTGCTGGTTTTTGTGCTCACAGTCGGTGAGGTCTGAGTGGGGCGTGGACAGCACCTGCTTTATAAGGCCTCTTTTCAGGGTAAGCAGATGCTGCTGAATCTTTGTTGGTTAGTCAGTTCATGAACGTTAGCCAGTACTGTGTAGCTTTGTATTTGTTTGTTGCTTACTGCAAATAGGCCTGGGAATTTGGTATTACACTCTGCCAATCCAGACCTAGCAGTAAGACTGGAGTCAGTCGTTTAGCTTGCTGGGGTTCTGTTACTACCCTGTGAACTTAGCAAGTTTGCGGCTGTATTCTAAGACTTGCCTGTCTAATCCTGTCTCACTGTGCTAGGTGTCAGGGGTCAGTTTAGTGGCAGTAAGCTAAAACCTGTGCACTGCAAGTGAGAATTTGGATTGTGGAGATTCTCCTTGTGTCTATCATTCCATCTCTGACCAAGGAGTTTACTGCCACACCCGTTGGTAACCCTTTAGGGTTTTGCTGTTGCCCTTAGCAACAGCATTTAGGGTACTCTACGTATTAAAACACAACATCTTGCTTTTTCCATCTTAGCAGTTCTAATACAAGGGAGATACCCAGTTCCTTAGCCTCTGGGCTTCTCTGTTCACTTTGTGTGTATTTTGTTACCCTATCACCTTCTGTGTACGTTATGTCATATCCCCCAGTTTGTCTGTGAGTCCATCTGTTTTGCATAACAGTTCAAACACCAGTACATTCCTGCAGACACTGGAGTGCATAACAGTTCTGACACCAGTACTTTCCTGCTGGCACTGGTGTGCATAACATTGACTTGACAATTTTCTCACCAGCAGGTCTTTGAACCTCTGCAGACTTGTGTCTGCCGGAAAGAGAGATCCAACGTAGGTTTTAAATCTAGGATCGAGCACGGTGGCCAAAATGTAGTGCTCTGATTTCAACAGATTGACCACCCGTGAATCCTGGTTAAGCGAATTAAGGGCTCCATCCACAAGTCCCACATGCCTAGCGGAATCGCTTTGTTTTAGCTCCTCCTTCAATGTCTCCAGCTTCTTCTGCAAAAGCCTGATGAGGGGAATGACCTGACTCAGGCTGGCAGTGTCTGAACTGACTTCACGTGTGGCAAGTTCAAAGGGTTGCAGAACCTTGCACAACGTTGAAATCATTTCCCACTGCTCTTGAGTCAGGTGCATTCCCCCTCCTTTTCCCTATATCGTGGGCAGATGTATAGGCTTGAATGGCCTTTTGCTGCTCCTCCATCCTCTGAAGCATATAGAGGGTTGAATTCCACTTCGTTACCACCTCTTGCTTAAGATGATGGCAGGGCAGGTTCAGGAATGTTTGGTGGTGCTCCAGTCTTCTGTACGCGGTGGCTGAATGCCGAAAGTGGCCCGCAATTCTTCGGGCCACCGACAGCATCTCTTGCACGCCCCTGTCGTTTTTTAAATAATTCTGCACCCCCAAATTCAATGTATGTGCAAAACATGGGACGTACTGGAATTTGCCCAGATGTAATGCACGCACAATATTGCTGGCGTTGTCCGATGTCACAAATCCCCAGGAGAGTCCAATTGGGTGTAAGCCATCCTGCGATGATCTTCCTCAGTTTCCGTAAGAGGTTGTCAGCTGTGTGCCTCTTCTGGAAAGCGGTGATACAAAGCGTAGCCTGCCTAGGAACGAGTTGGCGTTTGCGAGATGCTGCTACTGGTGCCGCCGCTGCTGTTCTTGCTGCGGGAGGCAATACATCTACCCGGTGGGCTGTCACAGTCATATAGTCCTGAGTCTGCCCTGCTCCACTTGTCCACATGTCCGTGGTTAAGTGGACATTGGGTACAACTGCATTTTTTAGGACACTGGTGAGTCTTTTTCTGAGGTCTGTGTACATTTTCGGTATCGCCTGCCTAGAGAAATGGAACCTAGATGTTTTTTTGGTACCGGGGACACAGTACCTCAATCAAGTCTCTAGTTGCCTCTGAATTAACGGTGGATACCGGAACCACGTTTCTCACCGCCCAGGCTGCCAAGGCCTGAGTTATCTCCTTTGCAGCAGGATGACTACTGTGATATTTCATCTTCCTCGCAAAGGACTGTTGGACAGTCAATTGCTTACTGGAAGTAGTACAAGTGGTCTTCCGACTTCCCCTCTGGGATGACGATCGACTCCCAGCAGCTACAACAGCAGCGCCAGCAGCAGTAGGCGTTACACTCAAGGATGCATCGGAGGAATCCCAGGCAGGAGAGGACTCGTCAGACTTGCCAGTCACATGGCCTGCAGGACTATTGGCTTTCCTGGGTAAGGAGGAAATTGACACTGAGGGAGTTGGTGGTGTGGTTTTTAGGAGCTTGGTTACAAGAGGAAGGGATTTAGTGGTCAGTGGACTGCTTCCGCTGTCACCCTAAGTTTTTGAACTTGTCACTGACTTATGATGAATGCGCTGCAGGTGACGTATTAGGGAGGATGTTCCGAGGTGGTTAACGTCCTTACCCCTACTTATTACAGCTTGACAAAGGCAACACACGGCTTGACACCTGTTGTCCGCATTTGTGTTGAAATAATTCCACACCGAAGAGCTGATTTTTTTTGTATTTTGACCAGGCATGTTAATGGCCATATTCGTCCCACGGACAACAGGTGTCTCCCCGGGTGCCTGACTTAAACAAACCACCTCACCATCAGAATCCTCCTTGTCAATTTCCTCCCCAGCGCCAGCAACACCCATATCCTCATCCTGGTGTACTTCAACAGTGACATCTTCAATTTGACTATCAGGAACTGGACTGCGGGTGCTCCTTCCAGCACTTGCAGGGGGCGTGCAAATGGTGGAAGGCGCAAGCTCTTCCATTCCTGTGTTGGGAAGGTCAGGCATCGCAACCGAAACAATTGGACTCTCCTTGGGTATTTGTGATTTAGAAGAACGCACAGTTCTTTGCTGTGCTTTTGCCAGCTTAAGTCTTTTCATTTTTCTAGCAAGAGGATGAGTGCTTCCATCCTCATGTGAAGCTGAACCACTAGCCATGAACATAGGCCAGGGCCTCAGCCGTTCCTTGCCACTCCGTGTCGTAAATGGCATATTGGCAAGTTTACGCTTCTCCTCAGACGCTTTTAATTTTGATTTTTGGGTAATCTTACTGAACTTTTGTTTTTTGGATTTTACATGCTCTCTATTATGACATTGGGCATCGGCCTTGGCAGACGACGTTGATGGCATTTCATCGTCTCGGCCATGACTAGTGGCAGCAGCTTCAGCACAAGGTGGAAGTGGATCTTGATCTTTCCCTATTTTAACCTCCACATTTTTGTTCTCCATTTTTTAATGTGTGGAATTATATGCCAGTAACTATCAATAGCAATGGCCTACTACTATATATACTGCGCACTACTGAAATGCACCACAGGTATGGATGGATAGTATACTTGACGACACAGAGGTAAGTAAAGCAGTGGCCTTCCATACCGTACTGCTATATATACTGGTGGTCACTGTCAGCAATCTGCAAAACTAAAATGCACCACAGGTATAGATTGTAGATGGATAGTATACTTAATGACGGCACAGAGGTAGGTACAGCAGTGGCCTTCCATACCGTACTGCTATATATAGTATACTGGTGGTCACTGTGTCAGCAAACTGCAAAACTAAAATGCACCACAGGTATAGAATGTAGATGGATAGTATACTTAATGACGACACAGAGGTAGGTACAGCAGTGGCCTTTCCGTACCGTACTGCTATATATAGTATACTGGTGGTCACTGTGTCAGCAGACTGCAAAACTAAAATGCACCACAGGTATAGAATGTAGATGGATAGTATACTTAATGATGACACAGAGGTAGGTACAGCAGTGGCCTTCCATACCGTAATGCTATATATAGTATACTGGTGGTCACTGTGTCAGCAAACTGCAAAACTAAAATGCACCACAGGTATAGAATGTAGATGGATAGTATACTTAATGACGACACAGAGGTAGGTACAGCAGTGGTCTTTCCGTACCGTACTGCTATATATAGTATACTGGTGGTCACTGTGTCAGCAAACTGCAAAACTAAAATGCACCACAGGTATAGAATGTAGATGGATAGTATACTTAATGACGACACAGAGGTAGGTACAGCAGTGGCCTTCCGTACCGTACTGCTATATATAGTATACTGGCGGTCACTGTGTCAGCAAACTGCAAAACTAAAATGCACCACAGGTATAGAATGTAGATGGATAGTATACTTAATGACGACACAGAGGTAGGTACAGCAGTGGCCTTCCGTACCGTACTGCTATATATAGTATACTGGTGGTCACTGTGTCAGCAAACTGCAAAACTAAAATGCACCACAGGTATGTGTCAGCAAACTGCAAAACTAAAATGCACCACAGGTATAGAATGTAGATGGATAGTATACTTAATGACGACATAGAGGTAGGTACAGCAGTGGCCTTCCATACCGTACTGCTATATATAGTATACTGGTGGTCACTGTGTCAGCAAACTGCAAAACTAAAATGCACCACAGGTATAGAATGTAGATGGATAGTATACTTAATGATGACACAGAGGTAGGTACAGCAGTGGCCTTCCGTACCGTACTGCTATACATAGTATACTGGTGGTCACTGTGTCAGCAAACTGCAAAACTAAAATGCACCACAGGTATAGAATGTAGATGGATAGTATACTTAATGACGACACAGAGGTAGGTACAGCAGTGGCCTTCCGTACCGTACTGCTATATATACTGGCGGTCACTGTGTCAGCAAACTGCAAAACTAAAATGCACCACAGGTATAGAATGTAGATGGATAGTATACTTAATGACGACATAGAGGTAGGTACAGCAGTGGCCTACTGTACCGTAATGCTATATATTATATACTGGTGGTCACTGGTCAGCAAAACTCTGCACTGTACTCCTCCTATATAATATTATACTGGTGGTCCCCAGTCCCCACAATAAAGCAGCCCACTGAGCACAGATATGGAGTGTTTTTCAGGCAGACAAAGTATACTGGTGGTCACTGTCAGCAAAACTCTGCACTGTACTCCTGCTATATAATACAGCTGCTCCCCGGTCCCCACACTTAAGCAGTGTGAGCACAGATATATGCAGCACACTGAGCACAGATATGGAGCGTTTTTTTCAGGCAGAGAACGGATAACTGGTGGTCACTGATCAGCAAAACTCTGCACTGTACTCCTCCTATATTATACAGCTGCTCCCCAGCCCTCCCCACAATTGAGCAATAGTGCACAATCAAGTTCAACAATAACGGAGAGGACGCCAGCCACGTCCTCTCCGTAGCATTTCCAATGCACGAGTGAAAATGGCGGCGACGCGCGGCTGCTTATATAGAATCCGAATCTCGCGAGAATCCGACAGCGGGATGATGACGTTCGGGCGCGCTCGGGTTAACCGAGCCATACGAAAGAATCCGAGTATGCCCCGGACCCGTGTAAAAATGGTGAAGTTCGGGGGGGTTCGGTTTCCGAGAAACCGAACCCGCTCATCACTAGTTTAAATATACACTGCATTTAGTGTAGGATGTATTCAGTGTCCCATCACTAGGTCTGTATGAACTGTTTTCTATTGTTTTCAGCCTGACCCTGTGCACTCCTAGACAGCGCAGGTTGTTACCATGGCAACCCGTCAGCTAAGAGGGGCGTGACGTCATCTGGTGGGGATGCTGGAGACCAGCCGGGAATCCTACAGAGCTGACAACGCGGGCGTCAGTTCTTTCCAATGGTGGGCTTTTCACACTTAAAAGGAAAGCGTTTGTTTGTTATTTCACGTGCCTTGACAAAGGGGCGCTGAGCCCCGAAACGTTGGTAGATTGATGTGATCCGAAATTCACTAAATCTTCTCTACAAGTCCTGGGAGTTTTGCTTATCTTTGCAAGTTGTATAAATATGTATATATATATATATATATATATATATATATATATACAACTATATAAATATTAATAAAACCGAAACGTTAAGTTAACAAGAGGGGGTCATCTCTATTCTTGTATCAAAAGTCCGTGAGTGCCGCCTATCTGTACATTCTACATTGCTGCTATGCTGTGGAGGGCACCGGGCCAGCTGATTTAGTTTTATATGGGAGTGCCGAATACCTGCTTTCTACATATATATATATATATATATATATATACACTGCTCAAAAAAATAAAGGGAACACTTAAACAACACATCCTAGATCTGAATGAATGAAATATTCTTATTAAATACTTTGTTCTTTACGTAGTTGAATGTGCTGACAACAAAATCACACAAAAATTATCAATGGAAATCAAATTTATTAACCCATGGAGGTCTGGATATGGAGTCACACTCAAAATGAAAGTGGAAAAACACACTACAGGCTGATCCAACTTTGATGTAATGTCCTTAAAACAAGTCAAAATGAGGCTCAGTAGTGTGTGTGGCCTCCACGTGCCTGTATGACCTCCCTACAACGCCTGGGCATGCTCCTGATGAGGTGGCGGATGGTCTCCTGAGTGATCTCCTCCCAGACCTGGACTAAAGCATCCGCCAACTCCTGGACAGTCTGTGGTGCAACGCAGCGTTGGTGGATGGAGCAAGACATGATGTCCCAGATGTGCTCAATTGGATTCAGGTCTGGGCAACGGGCGGGCCAGTCCATAGCATCAATGCCTTTGTCTTGCAGGAACTGCTGACACACTCCAGCCATATGAGGTCTAGCATTGTCTTACATTAGGAGGAACCCAGGGCCAACCGCACCAGCATATGGTCTCACAAGGGGTCTGAGGATCTCATCTTGGTACCTAATGGCAGTCAGGCTACCTCTGGCGAGCACATGGAGAGCTGTGCGGCCCGCCAAAGAAATGCCACCCCACACCATTACTGACCCACTGCCAAACCGGTCATGCTGGAGGATGTTGCAGGCAGCAGAACGTTCTCCTTGGCATTTCCAGACTCTGTCACGCCGGTCACATGTGCTCAGTGAGAACCTGCTTTCATCTGTGAAGAGCACAGGGCGCCAGTGGCGAATTTGCCAATCTTGGTGTTCTCTGGCAAATGCCAAACGTCCTGCACGGTGTTGGGCTGTAAGCACAACCCCCACCTGTGGACGTCGGGCCCTCATACCACCCTCATGGAGTCTGTTTCTGATCATTTGAGTAGACACATGCACATTTGTGGCTTGCTGGAGGTCATTTTGCAGGGCTCTGGCAGTGCTCCTCCTGTTCCTCCTTGCACAAAGGCGGAGGTAGCGGTCCTGCTGCTGGGTTGTTGCCCTCCTACGGCCTCTTCCACGTTTCCTGATGTACTGGCCTGTCGCCTGGTAGCGCCTCCATGCTCTGGACACTACGCTGACAGACACAGCAAACCTTCTTGCCACAGCTCGCATTGATGTGCCATCCTGGATGAGCTGCACTACCTGAGCCACTTGTGTGGGTTGTAGACTCCGTCTCATGCTACTACTAGAGTGGAAGCACCACCAGCTTTCAAAAGTGACCAAAACATCAGCCAGAAAGCATAGGAGCTGAGTATTGGTCTGTGGTCACCTGCAGAACAACTCCTTTATTAGGGGTGTCTTGCTAATTGCCTATAATTCCACCTGTTGTCTATTCCATTTGCACAACAGCATGTGAAATTGATTGTCAATCAGTGTTGCTTCCTAAGTGGACAGTTTGATTTCACAGAAGTGTGATTGACTTGGAGTTACATTGTGTTGTTTAAGTGTTCCCTTTATTTATATGAGCAGTGTATATATATACATATGTATGGAGAGATCAATGAAAGGAAGGCGCATCCGTGAGTAACAAATAAAATCTTTACTAATAAAATTTACAAGCTCACATACATCAAGGTATACGATCATCGACTCCAGTCTCAAAATCCCCGTGGAGGTGCCTCTGGAGTACACCTAACAGTGTCCCGAGACAGAAAAGCCGACAGTCATCATCCACCTGTGCCGCACTCGAACAGCAGGGTCCCAATCTGTGAGTCTAGTCCTTTGCTCTAACAACCCGACCGGTTTTGTCACAGCAGACTTCGTCAAGGGGGGGGGGGATCACACTGTCTATATATATTTATTTATTTAACATATGTTAGTTCTGGTCTGTTTTAAATGATTGCTGGAGCTAGACTCCTGCACATAAAAGCTTTAGTGCAGATAATCATTAGATTAAATGCCAAACAATCAGGAGTCCTTTGTGGCGAAATATTGAAGCTGCAGCAATTTTAAACCCACCCTTTGATGAAACCGCAATACGATTGGGCAGAGAGACGTGTCAGGTGATAAGTAGATTGCAAAAACCGAAAGCCAGAAGCACCAAACCGTAAGTTGCAAAACGCAAGTTGTGTAGCATCTCCTGCCTCCCCACAACGGGGTGGTTGCATGCCGGCATAGCGGTATAGGAGTAGAGGTCCCTCTCCCTTGAGCCCCAGCTACTGAAGCACTGTGGTGCACACTGGACTTATATTGAGGCTGGCTCTTTATTGGGACACATCAATCCAACAGCAATAACACTCTCTGCTGCACTCTTGTCCCCTACCAACATGGCTGAGGTATAAACATAAAACATGATTTGCTATTGGAGAAACTTCTAGTTGTGCAATCTATCTACACTTTGACCTGTTAATGAACAATTTTTTCATGCACTGTTTTGTTGCTACTAACCAGCTGAACTCCCCTTTAGAATGTAAGCTCTCATGAGTAGGGCCCTCTTCCCTCATGTACTTATCCACTTCTTACTTAAACCATCTTCAACGGCACCAAATCCCATGGTTTCCTGTCTCCCTGATACTTATGTCAGTGTTGTCTGCTGATGTAGCTATGTTTACTTACCCTGTACTTGTCCTATATTGTCTTCACCTGTAAGTCACTGTTTCCTGTTTTGATTATTTGTGTATTTACTCTGTAAATGTGCGCTGCGGATCCCTTGTGGCGCCATATAAGTAAAGGATAATAATAATAACTGCTAGCTTGCCATTTCTCCTTCTATTTAACCCCTTATTAGTTGGGTATGTGGAAGAATTCCGCAACTAATTTTCTCTTGCTTTAAGGGGGTAATTCAGATCTGATCCCTGCTGTGCATTTTCGCATAGCGTGTGATCAGATCTGAAATGTGCAGGTGTATGCACTGGCATGACGGACCACTGCTAGGGGGATCAGCGTTCTGCGACGGGATGGTGCGCAGGATCCACTCGCACAGTTGTTCGCAAGGTGATTGACAGGAGGAGGCCATTTGTGGGTGCCAACTGAGGGTTTTCAGGGAGTGTCCGGACAAACGTAGGTGTGTCCAAGCGTTTGAAGGGAGGGTGTCTGACGTCAAATCCGGTCCCGATCAGCAAGAAGCAATCGCAGCAGCTGAGTAAGTCCTGGGCTGAGCAGAGACTGCACAAAATCAGTTTGTGCAGCTTTGCTACACATACAAATGCACACTTGCACAACAAATTCACCCTCCCCCTCTAGGCGGCGACTATCTGATCGCAGGGCAGCAAAAAATGCAGCCCAGCGAACAGATCTGAATTACCCTCTAAGAAAGCAATGTCCATCTGCTGTTCTGCTATGCTTAATATGCTATTTTATTTAATTATATGCTAATGTGTCTGTGGAAATATTTTTAATTATATATTTTCAAACCTGCAGCTGGTCTTGTTTTGAGTGCCCCTAGTCTTACCCTATGTGTATTTATTCTGGTTCTTAACCACTTGCCTGGCATGGTTACATCATTTGCATCCACTTCCGGAGGTGTGTTATCTAGAAAGTATACATGAAAAAAAAAAATGGAATCTTAGCGCTCCAATCTAAGATTCAGCTGGAAACCCTATAGTGATCATACACCTATAATGCAGTATCAAACAGTAAAATAAAAGGGGAAACCGCGATTCCTGGTTGGGGTAGGTTCTCATAATTAAAACACACAAAGTATTTTCAAATTACATGTCTAATAGGCAGAGTATTTGAAATGTCCAGTCTTTAAAATATTGCAATCCTCTTCCACCAGAAGATGTTATCATAGCCGATACCTCAAAGAAAGAAAAACATTTCTCATAGTGCAGAATGTTTCACAAGGGGTAATGGAAACAATGTGTGCAACATATGCGTACCCTTATAGGTCCTGTATTGGGCCACAATAAACAGCAGAATCCTAGAACTCCTCCTCTGTGTCCCCCTAGGTGTCTGATTCCAAGGTGGAGTAAATATTAACTATAGGTGCCTCAAAGAAATACATTTCTTACATAGTATTAAACCTTAAAACTTTTTAATCAATAAAACAACAAACATCTGGGGGGTCAAGTACCATGGGTGGCTTTATGCAAAGGCAATGCAAACAGCAGAAAGGTAGATGGAATTCCCGGGTGTAAACCTCTCAATGAATGATGCATAGGCACTGGATTTGGAGACACACAGCTTACAGGAACTCCTTTTGCCACCAATGCGTTTCAAATAATAGAGCCTTCCTCAGGGTGAACTTTGGTGGTGCACTCTTGACATATTTATAGCACTGCTAATAACCTCCCACTTCCTGTCTCCCTGTGGTCGGGTCTGGCTTATTAACTTCCATTCTAACATTAAAATTCATCATCCAAACATATTTCACATTCAATACAATTCCAATACTTGTTATTTATCCAAACCTTTTTATTAACCGTAAAATGAGTGGTGCAATCGCTCAAAATAAGCACAATTTGATGAAATCGGTAGTGAATTTCCCTGTGGAAAGGTGCATCTAATAGTATGGCCCCCTAGGCGGTGTGCGTTTTACTGTTCTCTTTACCGGAAATGACATCTCCCATCATACCAGACGTGATGTGTCACGTCTTTTACGGTGGCTGGCAGGTGTTTAAAGCAACATTTTAACTAGAGATGAGTGGGTTCGGTTCTCAGGGAACCGAACCCTATCGGACTTTGCCTTCCGAGTTTGGTTCCGAGCCCGGCTCGGGTTTTCCCGCCTGACTCGGAAACCCGAACGCGGCAAAACGTCATCATCCCGCTGTCGGATTCTCGCGGGATTTGGATTCCATATAAGGAGCCTGTGTCCCTTACAGTGTTGTTGTGTTGTGCTGCATCAGACCAGTGGTAGTGTCCTGTCCATCAGTCATTCCAGTGACAAGGCAGTCACAGTGGTATACGCTGCTGCTTACGACAGTGTGAAGAGCGCCCGTAGGGTGGGATGAATCACCTAGTATTACTATAATAGCTCCAAATGAAAGGGTTATTATCCAAATTAATTTTACAGGCTTTGCTGTGTGTGTGTGTGTGTGTGTGTGTGTGTGTGTGTGTGTGTGTGTGTGTGTGTGTGTGTGTGTGTGTTAGGGGTACGCTATCCTGTGCCACCAATATTGTGCATGTATTACATCTGGGCAAATTCCAGCACGTCCCATGTTGTTTGTGCCGCACACTTGTGTCGCTTAGCTTAGTCATACAGCTACCTCATTGCACCTCTTTTTCTTCTTTGCATGATGTGCTGTTTGGGGCCTAGTTTTTTTAAGTGCCATCCTGTCTGCAACTGCAGTGCCACTCCTAGATGGGACAGGTGTTTATTCAGCACACTTGTGTCGCTTAGCTTGGCCATCCAACGACCTCATTGCACATATTTTTCTTCTTTGCATTATGTGCTGTTTGGGGACTAGTTTTTGAATAGTGCCATCTTGTCTGCAACTGCAGTGCCACTCCTAGATGGGCCAGATGTTTGTGCCGCACACTTGTGTCGCTTAGCTTAGTCATACAGCCACCTCGGTGCAACTTTTAGGCCTAAAAACAATATTGTGAGGTGTGAGGTGTTCAGAATAGAGTGGAAATTAATGTTATTGAGGTTAATAATATTGTAGGAGCAAAATTACCCCCAAATACTGTGATTTTAGCTGTTTTTATGTTTAAAAAAAAAAAAAATCATCCAGATCGAAAACCAAAACCAAAACACAAAAGGGTGGTTTTGGCAAAACCAAGCCAAAACCAAAACACGAAAGTGGAATTATAACCAAAACCAAAACACAAAACATGAAAAGTCCCAGCCGCACATCTCTAATTTTAACATTGCACCAATATGGGGGAAAATACCTTAATCACACTACAAAGTGAAATGGTGCACCCACTAATCCGGCCCCCTAAGCGGTATGTGTTCGACTATTACCGGAAGTGACATATCCTGTCTATCTGTCACGTCCGACTGAACCTGAATGGCTTGATCTTGAAGAAGATGTGACGCCTGAAGAAGAGCGTTGTATATGGCCCTTAGTTCCAGAATGTTGATTGGAAGAACGGCCTCCTGACTTGACCATTTTCCTTGGAACTGCTCCCCTTGAGTGACTGCTCCCCAGCCTCTGAGGCTTGCGTCTGTAGTTAGCAGAATCCAATTTCGAATCCCGAACCGGCGACACCCTCGGTCAGGTGAGACGTCTGAAGCCACCACAGAAGGGAGATCCTGGCTTTTGGCGACAGACGTTTCCTCTGGTGCATGTGAAGATGCGATCCGGACCACTTGTCCAACAGATCCAGCTGGAAGGGTCTTTCGTGAAACCTTCCATACTGTAGTGCCTCGTAAGAGGCTACCATCTTTCCTAAGAGGCAGATGCAAAGATGCACTGATATCCAGGACGGTTTTAGGACGTCCCGCACCATTGACTGGATCACCAATGCCTTTTCCATCGGAAGAAACACCTTCTGTGCCTCTGTATCCAGTATCATTCCCAAAAACGGAAGTCTCCTTGTTGGGTCCAGGTGATATTTTGGCAGATTCAGAATCCACCCATGATCCTGGAGCAGGCAAGTCGACAGGGCAATGCTGTGCAACAACTTCTCTCTGGATGGTGCCTTCATCAGCAGGTCGTCCAGGTATGGTATAATGTTTACCCCCTGCATGCAGAGAAGAAATATAATCTCTGCAATTACCTTGGTAAACACCCTCGGTGCCGTAGAGAGGCCAAATGGCAGGGCCTGGAACTGGTAGTGACAGTCCTGCAATGCAAACCTTAGATAAGCCTGCTGAGGTGGCCAAATCGGAACATGAAGGTACGCATCCTTGATGTCCAGAGACACCAGGAATTCCCCTTCCACCAGACTCGAGATCACCGCTCTCAGAGACTCCATCTTGAATTTGAATACCTTTAAATACGGGTTCAGTGACTTGAGGTTCAATATGGGCCTTAACGAACCATCAGGTTTCGGTACCACAAATAGGCTGGAATAAAACTCCAGTTTGTAACCCTGTGTGATAAGATATTTTACTCAGGGATCTTGTCATTATGTTGCCCAAATGTGACTGAAATAATGCAACCTGGCTCCCACCTGCCTGTCTTCCAGGCAATATGTGCCCCTGTCATGCTGAGGGCTTTGAGGAAGCAGACCTGGAGGCCTGTTCCTGAGAACCTGCAGCAGCGGGTTTTCTGGGTTTACCTCTATTCCGTTTGAAGGTTGTAGAAGAACCCTTGGATTTGCCTTTAAATTTTGCTGTCCGAATGGACTGCAGAGTTGGAGCAGAGTAGGTTTTCCTAGCTAGTGTTCTGCAGAAGAAGGTATGTAGACTTACCCACCGTAGCCTTGGAAATCCACGTATCCAGTTCATCTCCAAACAGAGCCTCACCCATGAATGGTAGGCTTTCCATGCCTTTCCTGGAATCCGCAGTCCACTGGTTTAGCCACAAGCCCCTGCGTGCTGACACTGCCATGGCAGAGGTGCGTGCGTTGAGTAGACCAATTTCTTTGATGGCCTCCACCATAAAGTTAGCAGAATCCTGAATATGCTGCAGAAGTAAAAACAATATTGTCCCCGGTTAAGGAATCTAAACCATCAATTAGATTACCTGACCATAAAGCAATGGCCCTAGTGATCCATGCACAAGCAATAGTGGGTCTCTGGGCCACCCTGGCCGATGTGTATAAAGACTTGAGAGTGGTCTCAATCTTGCGGTCAGCAGCGTCTTTTAAGGATGCAGCCCTGGGAACCGGTAAGACTATCTTACGCGACAACCTGGACAAGATGCGTCCACAATCGGCGGGTTTTCCCATTTCTTCCTATCCTCTGCAGGAAAGGGAAAGGAAGAAATCAATCGCTTAGGGATCTGAAACTTTTTATCAGGGTTTACCCACATTTCTTCAAAAAGGCATTTAATTCCTTTGAAGCGGGGAAGGTAGCCCAGGATTTCTTTTTAGTATTAAAATAAGATTCCTCTTCATCTGTCTTGTCAGGAATATGTAGGACAGTTCTGATAGCCTCAATGAGGGCCTGTATTCCATGTGACAGGACGGCATTCCCCCCACTCGTATCCACTTCACCCTTCTCAGGATCTGATGTATCAGGATCCGTATCACCCTGCATGATTTGGGCCAGAGTACGTTTTTGTGGGCAAATGGCAAGAGCTTGGGGTGCAGGCATGGGAGCTAAATCTCTATTTATCAGGTCATCCATAGACTGCTGCAAGAAGTGTGTTTCCTTTTGATTATTAAACAGCTTAGTTTAAATATTTGAAATCATCCCTTTAATGGAAGCCAACCACGGGGGTTCAGCCACACTGGACTGGGAGTGAACACTATCCTGAGTACAGGGTAGTGAGTCCCCAGGGGATGAGAGACATTCAGCTGTACAAGAAACACAGTCCCTGGGCATGATTGTAAAACACACACACACACACACACACACACACACACAATGGGTGAACACACAGTATATGTAGGCAGAGTCTTAGAGAGACACAGAATTCAGAGGCAGCCACACAGCCCCCCTTTAGCAGTAGTAAAAACTAAGCTGGGTCGCAATAACTAAGCACCGGAGTAGTGCTTATAATATTAACACTGCTCCTCCTTCTCCTTAAGACCTCCTAGTGTCAGGTACACTGATGCCCCCAGTAGTGCAGTGCCAGATATACATACACTCCCAATAGTGCAAGATACACATACGCCTTCACAGTGGCGGAACTAGAGAGCGGTGGGCCCAGGTGCGACAAAATGTCCCCCCCCCCTCATCACATCCAAGTCCACCCCCTACCCGTGGCCTGGAGAGGATCTGGTGAGGGGGACCTGCTCTGGGCCAGAGAAATGGATACCTAGCAACAGTGCCATAATTAGACATTTTAGCACTGTGTGCAAGAAACTGCATCGGAGACCCAACCCTCCATGCAAAACAAGGGCAGTGCGCGCCGCAGGCGCGTGAAAAATATATAGGGGCGTGGCTTCGTGGGGAAGGGGTGTGGCCACAAAATAATACCAATTCATATAACGGTGCACAGTAGTCTCCATTATTCAAATTATGCTGCACAGTAGCATCACTACACCAGGTAGAGCCCCTTTTACACCGTATGGTGGACAGATTCCCCTTTTTACACATGACGGCAGACAGCGTCCACCTTTTTACACATTATGGCAGACAACGTCCCCTTTTTACACATTAAGGCAGACAGCGTCCCCTTTTTACACATTACGGCAGACAGCGCCCCCCTTTTTACACATTACGGCAGACAGCATTCCCTTTGTACACATTACGGCAGACAGCGTCCCCTTTTTTACACATTACGGCAGACAGCGTGCCCTTTTTACACATTACTGCAGACAGAGTTCCCTTTTTACACATAACGGCAGACAGCGTGCCCTTTTTACACATAACGGCAGACAGCGTGCCCTTTTTACACATTACAGAAGACAGTGTGCCCTTTTTACAAATTACAGCAGACAGCTTGCCTTTTTACACATTACGGCAGACAGCATACCCCTTTTTACACATTACGGCAGAGAGCGTCCCCCTTTTTACACATTACGGCAGACAGCGTCCCCTTTTTTACACATTATGGCAGACAGCGTCCCTTTTTTACACATTACGGCAGACAGCGTCCCCATTTTTACACATGAAAGAAAGAAAGAAAGAAAGAAAGAAAGAAAGAAAGAAAGAAAGAAAGAAAGAAAGAAAGAAAGAAAGACTTATACTTACTCTCTCCTCTGGCAGTCAGGCTCCTCGGTGCAGTTTCTGCAGAGATCCCGGGCAAGGGAGAAGGAGGAGGAGGGAGGTGTAGGAGGGAGCCGCAGCAGCGCTGTATAATTGGTGGAGGCGCTGCTGCTGCTGTCCTTCACCATAGGCTGTTCTCCGCCGCTGTGAATGCTGGGATGCGCTTCCCAGCATTCACAGCGGCGGAGGGTAGCCTATGGTGAAGCAGAGGGACAGCAACAGCAGCGCCTCTACCAATTACACAGCGCTGCTGCGGCTCCCTCCTCCACCTCCCATGTGGCCGCTGTGCTCCTCTCCTCGGCGGGCGGCTGTGTGCTGCGGGCGGTGGTTGCCTGCAGCACATAGCGGCATGTGATGAGTCAGTTTGACTCATTACGTGCTTTGGGCCCCTGGACAGTGGCGGGCCCCAGTGCAAGGCACTGCCTGCACTGGCGGTAGTTCCGCCACTGCGCCTTCAGTAGTGCAGTGCCAGATACAGTGATGCCCCCAGTAGTGCAGTGCCAGATACAGTGATGCCCCCAGTAGTGCAGTGCCAGATACACATACACCCCCAATAGTGCAGGATACACATACACATAATCCCTCAGTAGTGCAGTGCCATGTACACATATGCCACCAGCAGGGCCCCCAGTAGTGCAGTGCCAGATACCCCCAGTAGTGCCAGATACACAGATGCCCCCAGTAATGCCCCCAGTAGTGCAGTGCCAGGTACACATATACCACCAGCAGGGCCCCCAGTAGTGCAGTGCCAGATACCCCCAGTAGTGCCAGATACACAGATGTCCCCAGTAATGCCCAGTGGGGCAGTGCCAGGCACACATCCCCCCCAAGTGGTGCCATATACACAGGTACTGGTCACACAGTGCCAGATGCCCCCACAGTGCTGCTCTCCTCTGCCGACGCCTGTGCTCTGCTGCTGCTGCTCCCGCTGCTGGGGCTGGGCGCCAGGGAGGACAGCGCAGTGCGCGCCTTTCCTCCCCTCAGTCTGACCGTGATCTTAAATCACCGCCGCTGCCCGGGATCACCTGCTGCTCACGCTGCTGGTCCTGGGCCCCAGGGAGGAGAGTGCAGCGCGCGCTTCCCCTCCCCTCAGCCGAACTCTGCGATCAGCTCCTGTGGCTCGGACGGGAGCCGGGGAGGAATGCACAACCCCGCCCTCACATAAAAGAGGGCGTGGCTAATGCTCGGCAGGGCCTACCGGTGGGTTCACCGGCTCCCCGGTGGCCCAGTCCGAGCCTGGCTGCGCTCCAACCCTATTGCCGCCATTCCCACCGGTGACCCGCTAACTGGGATGCCGGCACTGTACTTACAACTCTTCAATCTTCAGGCTCTGTTAGGTGGTGGCGGCTTGCAGCGGGAGGGTACGCTGCACCATGGTGTGGCTTGCGAATAGCTCCCTCAGGAGCTCAGTGTCCTGTCAGCAGAGAAACGGGACCATTAACTCTCAGGAAGTTGGGCCATTCTCCCCCCTAAGTCCCACGAAGCAGTCAGGCTGTTGCCTAAACAACCCTGACTGAAAATAACAAACATTGGGGGAAAAAAAGTAGAAAACTGTTTAGGAGCTCTCCAAAGCGTGACCGGCTCCTCTGGGCAAATTTTCTAAAGGAGGGGCATAGAGGGAGGAGCCAGCCCACACTATTGATTTCTTAAAGTGCCCATGGCTCCTAGTGGATCCGTCTATACCCCATGGTACTAATGTGGACCCCAGTATCCTCTAGGACGTAAGAGAAACACCAGTTTAGTGTGAGAAAGTGGGTGTATTCTGGTGCTCTCCAGAGAATAGCTTTGATGATCACTTTGAGGTATTATCTCAAAACAAAGGTAAATTAGCATAACCTATTACTACCTGAGAAAGTAAAAGGAATACCATCTGTTGCATAGCAGCCACTGATGGACAGTGGTGAGATCCTGTCTTGTGCTACATTACACCTGAAATACGGTGACTCTGATACCTTGAAGCACTTTACCAGACTACACTTACATAGATTAGACCGTGTTCTGTGTTTAGGGGTTTTTATTTTTGTGATAATATCTCAGCGATCACTGAACCAAATCTCTGGAGAGCACATAAATGCACCCACTACACTCAGATTTCTGAGGAGCTTGTGGGTTTAGCTCCCATCTAATAACTGAAAATCCACTAATCCACTACGGCCCTCCTTGGTGGAGGTCTACTACACCTGTACTGTTCACTATTTAGGTGTGAGCATGGCGGCATTGGACCACTTACATACAGTATGTTGTTTATTAATAGGAATGAGTCAGAAACTTGGAGAAAGGTGATGGGGGGTCAAAGGGGACACCTGTATCGGGCCCCATGGTCCAGAGGTGCCTTACGGATACACCACTTAGTGTCATGCAAGGATGTGAGACATCTTCTCCAGATAGGGCAGTGAGCTATAGGTGGTGTGGGCATAGCTGCAGAGTGACAGGAGCCTCCCACACACAGTGACTGTGTGGTGCTAGTGTGCACCCGCTCCTCCGGGTCCAGCTCTGTTGCAGGCAGTTATGTGATGTGGCAGCAGCTCCGCTAGCCAGGATTCCTGTGCCCCAGGCTGGCCTCGTCTGGTGGGGTGTGAGGGCCGCATGGTACCTGCTGTGCAGTGTGAGGGTCTGGACACTGGGTAGAGCATCGCAGGTAAGTCTCTCATGGGGTAAGAGTGGATTGGTGGGGGGATACAGGGCTTTGGGATAGGGTGGGGGAGCTGGGAATGCAGCATGGAGTCATTGGGGAGAGACAGACTGTGGGATGTGTGGAAAGAAGGAGAGAGAGAGAGACACAGACTGTGACATGTGTGGCGGAGAAAGGATGAGATATACATATTTATATATGTTTATAAATATTTTATTAACAGTTTCTTATATAGCACAGCAAATTCTGTTGCACTTCTATCTATCTATCTATCTATCTATCTATCTATCTATCGAGATAGATATAGATAGATAGATAGATATATATAAATATATATATATATATATATAGATATAGATATATATATTTTTATATATATATATATATATATATATATATATATATATAAAAAATATATATATATATATATATATATATATATATATATAAATGTGAGGGCAGGCAGCTGGAACAGGTGGTCTCTCCCCAAGGCAAGGTGGTGTTCACGCTTCCGCTGGTCTTATCTGTAAAGAAAATAGTTTTGAGTCATATTAAACACACTGCATCATTTATTTCTACCTAAGCAAAAGTAATACTTTTTCTCTGGATATTATTTTTCTCCACATGTAGCAATATATAAATGGACATGTAACACATTGCTTCCCCTTGCAGTTGTATTTGATGTGTTACATGTCAGTTTAAAGTTTGCCACATTTGTACAATAGACTAATGAATATCTATGCTACATATACATATTACATGGAGATAAAATACATGTATAAACCTCCACTAATTCTTTCCTTAGCAATCTGATGAAACTAGATCAGCTAGTGAAGTATAACTCTAATTGTATTATGCACCCTCTGATGATAATTGTGTGTACATATCGGAGATAACTGCTGTGATCCCTCCATGGTACATCTGGGGCATCCTTAATATTTGTGGGTGTTCTCTGATCATGGCTGTTGTCAGGGGATATCCCACAAATACTGAATGCTAAGTCTGTACCGTAGTAACTTTTGGAGGAATTTCAGACAGGTTACATAGAGTTATAAATAACAAATTGGAGATACATTGGATGTAATGGATAACATTTTATAAATTAGAGGTGGATTACCAACTGCTGTTCTTCTATACACAATATCCCTATATACTAAAGAGACTAGCTACTAATAAGAGTAACCCCCACCTTATTATATAACTGTTCAGCATGTCTAAGCAATCGGGTAACAATAGTAGGAGATGGGACACTGCTGAGTGTTTGAGCTCAGGTCCAGCATTGGACCTTGCCCTCAGATCTCATCAAACTGCTCCCTCTATAAAGTACATATAGGTTACACATACTATATACTGATAAAGAATAAACCCTGCATTATACTTGCCCATACCTCCCAACATACCTGTCCCAAGAACCAGGACCCTGTGTGCGCAAAAGGTAAGTGCATCTGATAAAGGGGCAGAGCCCAGTGAGGAAAGGGGGTGGAGCCTTGCAGCACCCCTATTTGTATTACTGTGAGGGCGTGCCTAGTACTCGCAGATGGAGGACAATTGGAAAGTATGTACCTTCCTGACATTCAGCTCCCAATAACATGTGTATGCATTTTATCCTTTCATTAGGGAAGCACTTTATAGAAGTTTCCTACAGTATAAAGTATACTTATTGTATGTTAGTGTAAGACACCACCATTGTTAGAAGGTGTCTCTGGAAGATGTCTGCCTCTTTATTACTGAGCTAATAATAAACAGCGAACAATATTATTACCTGCTCCGGAAGCTGGTGCCTTGGGGGCCCGCGCCTCTTATAATCGCCTTCTTTTGGCACCTGATAAGTACAATGTAAATGTTATTCTATATTTATCCAGTACACATAGGGGATGATGCAGAGCTGAAGTCTGTGCACGGAGCATATGTTGCATGTTATCTCACTGTGCATGTTCCATGACAAAGCGTACACAGCTATGGACAATGCAGAGCCATACCATCTCAGACACATCACCACTTGTGTAGAGTTGGCGACATTAGACATTCTCCTATAGGCTTATAGTGGGAGTTACAATGCATTGCCGGCTATACAGAGCTGTGCGCACACCTAAGTACACCTGTTGTCTGATGGATCTTTTGTACCGGGTATAGTGCTGGCTCATATGCAGACTGATAATGAAGCTGGCTATAGTACCAAGCATATGGATAGGGGCATGGCGGTCACAAAGATGTGTATAACTCTGCATATGGGATATTATTGGTATCAGTGGCCCAGTCTATGGTCAGTATACTGCTGTGATGCAGGTAGGCAACTATGAGCCAAAGGAAACTGTTGGCATGCACCTTGCCACCGGTAGAGCCACCCAAAATATCCTAAGGATCCAAGTGACAGTGCATGCGTGACCTGAGCTCACACATGCTACAACCACAGGACAGTCAGTGCTGAGGCATCAGAGGAATCAGATTGAATACCTATTTGCAATCTGCCACTCACATAGCAGGAAGTTGAGCTCTGAGGACCAACACCATCCCCATCAGGCCCATTATAATGAATGGGCCTGTTACAAAAAACATACAGAAACTGGAGTTTCCGCACATGTAACAGACCCATTACTGATAATGAATAGACAAAGATTCCAATCATCACAAAGATGTATCTGTAGCAGCTTATTGCAGAAAGTGTTTTCTTTTTCTGACATCAAGCATTTTATACCATCCTCTAAGGCTCCTGATGTGCCCCTGACTGGTGTAACTACATCTCTTACCTCACTTGTTACTCAGTGATTTATGTCACATGTAGTAATCCCACTATCTGACCCATTATAGTTCTGATCTGTCAAGCAAAAGCTTATTTGTAAAAACATGAAAATAATACTTACAGGGACAGTCCTTATCATCCCTGGCAAGGCGTGGTCCGGCGTCCCGCTTCCTCTTCCCTCCTGTCATTGCAGAATGGACATTGCATGTATTAAGTTAGAGATATTTCATTTTAGTACAGATACATAATCATATAATAGTATAGTAATTTTTGTATGAACATGTAAATATTTATAAGGTTCCACTATTGGTTCATTGTTGTAGACTTTGGGGGTACCCAATTAGCCACGATAATGCAGTTTTGCGATATTTTATTGCATCTGTGATAACTTGGTATCCAATTAACTGTGAAAAGTTATAGGCTAAAAGTCTCAATGGGGTTTATCACAAATTTATCTTCACCATCTCTGAGCAGGGGATAAGTAGTGTAAAATCCCTATTTTAAGGTAAAATGTCAGGATTTGGTTTAGAACTCCTGGGACACCCCCATGAATGACTAATTAGGCATTTAGATATTTTCAATTATTTTTAAATCGCCAATAATGACATTCTTTTTTATGGTCAAAAATGTAAAGTTATGGAAATTGGGTTACAAGGTATGGAACAGGTATATTAAGGTGCTTTATGAGTGTATCAAGTGTTTTTAGACTTGCAGGTGGGAGTAATCGGTCCATTTCCACTTTCTTTAAGTTCTCTACAATGACCCAAAAATATACTTAATACCCATTTTTTATATACCCCAGATTTAATGAGAGCACATATCTATAATTTTTTAACATTTAAAAAAAAATGCATAAAACAGCCATTTGAGCCAATTTAATTACACCAAATGGTGTTATTATGGCCACTAATAGACTTCTATAATATTTTCCTATATTAGTTTGGCTTCTTGGAGGGGTACAGGTAGATTTCCCCATTTCTCCTATACTTACTTATCTCTGATTTTGATGGCTAGAATTAGGCGAATCCTGTTATCACCATTTTGGAATAGGATAAGTGCTATAAACGGGAGCGCACAGGCTGCAATAAGCTGATGGGTGTGATAACTTTAGCCGCGAGTGCTATGTAACCTCTAGCTCATCTTTCTACTCAGTGGTAATGAGTGGTAACCCCAGAGGTTAGTGCGGTGCACAGGGCAGTGGTGAGGAGATGGCACACAGGTGAACGTATATGTTTGATATGTAAACAGAATGCCGACATTGTCATAATATCAACATTGAAAATGTAGACAGAATGTTTAATAACCAATTTCAGGGTTAGATTTAGGCTGCAGTCAGGGTTAAGGTTATTTCGATAACTCTATTGAAAATCAGATTGTCAACATGCTAACTCACAATGTCGACATACTGGCTCTATCAACATTATGTCAGTGTCAACATTTGACTTGTCAACATCCTATCAATGTCAACAGTCTGACCATGTCAATATTAAGATTATAGAAGTTTCCTACAGTATAAAGTATACTTATTGTGTGTTATCGTAAGACACCACCATTGTTAGAAGGTGCCTCTGGAAGATGCCTGTCTCTTTAGTACTGAGCTAATAAGCAGGGAACAGTATTATTACCTATTCTGGAAGCGCCTGCCTTAGATGGTGCCTGTCTCTCCTCCGGTGGTGCCAGCCTTCTTTTCTTATCACCTGATAAGTACAATGTAAATGTTATTCTATATTTGCTCCTACACACATAGGGGATGATGCAGAGCTGAAGACTGTGCACGGAGCATATGTTACATGTTATCTCACTGCGCATGTTCCATGACAAAGCGTACACAGCTATGGGCAATGCAGAGCCATACCATCTCAGACACATCGCCACTTGTGTAGAGATGGCGGCATTAGACATTCTCCTATAGGCTCATAGAGGGAGTTACAATGCATTGCCGGCTGTACAGAGCTGTGCGCACACCTAAGTACACCTGTTGTCTGATGGATCTTTTGTACCGGGTATAGTGCTGGCTCATATGCAGACTGATAATGAAGCTGGCTATAGTACCAAGCGTATGGATAGGGGCAGGGCAGTCACAGAGATGTGTATAACTCTGCATATGGGATATTATTGGTATCAGTGGCCCAGTCTATGGTCAGTATACTGCTGTGATGCAGGTAGGCAACTATGAGCCAAAGGAAACTGTTGGCATGCACCTTGCCACCGGCAGAGCCACCCAAAATATCCTAAGGATCCAGGTGACAGTGCATGCGTGACCTGAGCTCACACATGCTGCAACCACAGGAGAGTCAGTGCTGAGGCATCAGAGGAATCAGATTGAATACCTATTTGCAATCTGCCACTCACATAGGAGGAAGTTGAGCTCTGAGGACCAACACCATCCCCATCAGGCCCATTATAATGAATGGGCCTGTTACAAAAAACATACAGAAACTGGAGTTTCCGCACATGTAACAGACCCATTACTGATAATGAATAGACAAAGATTCCAATCATCACAAAGATGTATCTGTAGCAGCTTATTGCAGAAAGTGTTTTCTTTTTCTGAAATCAAGCATTTTATACCATCCTCTAAGGCTCCTGATGTGCCCCTGACTGGTGTAACTACATCTCTTACCTCACTTGTTACTCAGTGATTTATGTCACATGTAGTAATCCCACTATCTGACCCATTATAGTTCTGATCTGGTAGCTGATTTACACAAACAACATCATCAACATTCTCAGTGTCAGATAGTAGTACAGGTTGAGTATCCCATATCCAAATATTCCGAAATACGGAATATTCCGAAATACGGACTTTTTTGAGTGAGAGTGAGATAGTGAAACCTTTGTTTTTTGATGGCTCAATGTACACAAACTTTGTTTAATACACAAAGTTATTAAAAATATTGTATTAAATTACCTTCAGGCTGTGTGTATAAGGTGTATATGAAACATAAATGAATTGTGTGAATGTAGACACACTTTGTTTAATGCACAAAGTTATAAAAAATATTGGCTAAAATTACCTTCAGGCTGTGTGTATAAGGTGTATATAAAACATAAATGTATTCTGTGCTTAGATTAAGGTCCCATCACCATGATATCTCATTATGGTATGCAATTATTCCAAAATACGGAAAAATCCAATATCCAAAATACCTCAGGTCCCAAGCATTTTGGATAAGGGATACTCAACCTGTAGTATCAGCCTGTTCCTCTTCTTCAATTTCTATTATGTCCTCCTCATCATTACCATTTTTACTTGTACTGCTCCCCACATGTGTAGATGGTGCAGAAATGATTGAAGAAGGTGAAAGAGGCTTCTCTATGAGGACAGTGAGAAATGTAAGACTAACACATACCTGATATGGACATTCCTAAATGTTCCTCAAGAATGTCTGATGGTTCTGATTCTGAATCCACAGTTTGTTTTACTGCCTCTGCAACTAACTTTCCTTTTGATGTTTTTTTTTCTTTACCACTGTAAAATTAAATTATTTTACATGCCCTGACTTAAGCCCTCTATGCCCCTGGGCATCGTCCTTAGTAGATGACGTTGGCAGACTTGTATCGTCATAACTGGTTAGTATGTGCTTCCTGCTCTCCTCTCAATTGTTTGTCCTCCATATATATCCACAAACACGAATGAAGTGGGGTACAGCGCACACCACAGTTTGTACAAAATATTTACCACCTTCAGTGTCGCACAATACAAGTATGAGTTAGAAATTGTAATCAAACACTGTGGTTTATTTTCACCAACAGTGTCGCACAATACGTGTATGAGTATGAAATAGTAATCAAACACTACGGTTTAAATTCAGCAACAGTGTCACAAAAATATGTGTATTAGTATGAAATAATAATCAAACACTATGGTTTAATTTCCCCAACAGTGTCGCAAAAATATGTGTATGAGTATGAAATAAGACTATACTACGGCAGTGTCACAGTACTTATAAAAATAAAATAAAAATTGTACAGTACACCAGGGTACAGCACAAACGAAAAAATAAAAATAAAAAAATATATATATATATTATAATTATATTCAAGGCTTTTAACTTTTATTATTTTAATTTTACTCTGGAACGGATCCCCTGGATGGACGGACAGATCAGTCCATAAGTGGATAGACCACCCATTTTCAGATACACCAGATGACAGCACCTGTGGACTGATACATAGAGATACACCAGTCCCTGGATGTACACACAATATAATGTGGGGGGGGGGGTTAAGTTTAACACTGGGGCAGAGCCCCTGAATGTATATGGACAGATCACCCCTTGTTGTCAGATACACCAGATGACAGCACCCCTGGAGACACACCAGCCCCTGGCACTGACTACCATTACACAAAAGGAAATGTGTTTTTCACACGTTTTGAGCAACATTTTGCACCTCCCAGATGCAAAGAAGTACATTTCCAGGTACATTACGCGTAAAGAAAGGTGGTCCTGATTTACTTTTCCTGTTGATATGGTAATAGGACATTGGACTTTGATGGTCATAGCACAGTGCATTCCTTGAGAGTTTCCAATTCCTTGTACTTCTATATAATGGAAACTTCTCTCAAGAGTTTAGTATAGATAACCTCTTGAATGCAGGATGTACCTTCTAGGTGCACCATTATTAGTCAGTGTGCATACAATATATAATAATCACTTTATGCCTAATGAGTTTGCCAGGGTAATGCTTAAAACCACTTAACTGATGATTTTTCCCTTCAAAACTGTTAATAACATTGTTTTTTTTAAATGTATTTTATTTAATAAAGTTTAAAAAGTATTTTTTTAAATATTTAAACATTATATTGTGCACATATGCAGAATGGATCTCCTCATCAAAAACGGGGGGACAGGGTGGGACGGCGCAGTCGCATGAGATCTGACCATGCCAGTTAAGTGGTTGGTTCCACAGTATTTAACCACTTTACTTACAAAACATTTTCTCCAAAAACCGCTCCGAAATTGTCGGGTTTATTTATGATTGATTTAGGTTAAGAATAGTTAAATAAATTATCCAAAATCATAAAAAAAAAAAAAAAACAGAAAACATTTAAAAATTTTTTTTTAAAAATAATCAGAAAAACATTGATGATAGAAACATTGCGACCATCAATGATTGGGACATAGCGACCATCACGACTTCCCGTTTTAGGCATGTGGCCCCCAGCAGCCCCCGGAGCCTTTCAGGAAGGTGAGTGGCTGTGGGTTTTTTAACATTTCCCCAGCGGCTGCTAATGTCTGCAGCCACTGGATGGGGGGTGCTGCCGGGGCTGACTGATCATCAGTGACCGGCAGCACAGCAGGCACTGGAGGGGAGGGAACCAGGAAGCAGAGGGACCGGTGGTCCCTCTGAGAGCAGCAATTGCAGGAAACTTTCCTTCCTGCTGCTGCACAGTGAGTTTTCTGACTGATCGCATCAGATGTGACCATGTCAGGGAAAGCCCAGCCTGGTGTGGTCGCATCTGATGCAACCATGCCAGACAAGTGGTTAAGAACAATTTTTGAACCACTTATACCATACCTCCCAACATGACCCTCTCCAGGAGGGACAGAATGCTCTGCTTCTGGACTTCCCTCTTAATTTATGATTGCCATCACCTGTGCTGAAACACCTTTCTTATCCATTCACCTGTTCAACACAGGTGTTGGAAATCATACATTAAGAGGGAAGTCCAGAAGCAGAGCATTGTGTCCCTCCTGGAGAGGGTCATGTTGGGAGGTATGCTTATACACATCTTTCTTTCTCTAAGTACATGCTTATATTTACAGTGTTTTCACTGTTATCAGCTCCATTCTTGGTTATCAAGCTGAAATCATACAGCCAGGCATTCATATTGCAGTAATCTGTATTTACACAATTTCAAATTGGAACATAATTGTGAGGTGGGGCCATATATAGTGGCTGTTCTATCAAAGACAATGGGGGCAGTTGCTTCCGGGTGCCAGCTTCCACATTATGCGCCATGCAGTGGTGGAACTAGTGACGGTGCAGCTAGGGGCGGATTGGGATAGAAAACCAGCCCAGGAAATTTATAGAACTAGTCCAAATAGGGGCGGGTTTGTTGTTGAGGTGGGGTCTGTTGAGGGGGCGGGATTCATCATCATAGAGTTTGATTCTGAGTTAGACGCAGCTGCGGCCTTCCTTAAGTCTTTTGCTGCAGTTGCTTCTGTGACTTTATGCTAATGACACTAAAATGCAGTTCCCTAGTGTACATCATGCATCCAAATATGTAAGGACTGAGATGCCCATTTTCAGTGTCTACAGATGCTGCAATCATTCTTTGTGCGTCTTTAGACGCCACCATTGGCTGCACCATTCAAACTTACACCAGCAGTGGCGCACCCAGGGGGGGTTTCCGAGTACCCAGAAACCCCCCTCCACTAAAAAAAAAAAAAAAAAAATATTTTTTTTTTTTAATAGCTGCATGAGTATTATTAATGGCTGTCTAGCGTCCTGTGCAGCCTGCTGTCTTCCTGGTGGCACTTGTAAGTGCAATAAAAGTTTACTTTATTTTAATTATAGTACATATATATCCATGTGCATACATATATACACATGTATATAAATACATACATATAAACACACACACACACATATGATATATATATATACATACATGTGTATATATATGTGTACTGTATGTGTGTGTACACATATATATATATATATATATATGTATGCATGTTTAATATGCTATGTATATGTGTATATGTATGTGTGTGTGTATGTGTATATATATATATATATATGTGTGTAGATATATATATATATATATATATATATATATATATACACACACACTAGTTTTACGGACCCAGCATATACTGGGTCACCTCAGTCCCCACCCCCGTGATTGGCTCCGCCCAGTTCTGGAAACCCCCCCATGCATATCCTCCGTTTGCCACTGACCAGCCCTATGCTAGAGCAATTCAAAGTCTTTATATGCAACCACTTCAGCAACCCACACTAAGGGGTCTATTTATTAAAATTATTTTTACTAAAATAATGTGAAAAGGGTGTGAAAACACCCTTTTTCACATTATTTTAGTATCACCTGAATGTATTAAAGGGTATTTGGAGCAGTTTTCATGAAAAACTGCTCCAAACCCTTTAATTCACTTTTTTTACTCACCCACATCGCATTCCCCAT
The DNA here is from genome assembly GCF_028390025.1 of Pseudophryne corroboree. Taxonomy (NCBI): domain Eukaryota; kingdom Metazoa; phylum Chordata; class Amphibia; order Anura; family Myobatrachidae; genus Pseudophryne; species Pseudophryne corroboree. The sequence goes on along the minus strand of NC_086445.1, from coordinate 456,218,070 downwards.
ACTTATAATGGGAAATGTGATGTGGCCGAATTTACTAAAAAAAAAATGTGAAAAAATACTGCAGTGTGCCCTGTGATAATCTTACCAGCTCAGGCTGGCGAGTTCACAGGGCAGCACTGCGAAAAGCACTGTTTTGCCCAGCTTTCTCTGCCCCTGGCAGAGAAAGCTGAGCGGGGACCCGGCAGAGTGATCAGCTATGTGTGTCCGATGGACACACGAGCTGATCACAGTGTAAAAATAGAAAAATGAATAAAAAACAAACAAAAACCCATACTCACCTTTCCAGGGAGCCAGTGTCCGCTGCTCCAGTGAGTGCTGCCGGGCGCTGGGTCCCCTATGTGCTGCAAAGTGACCCCAGTGCAGTAAAGTGACGCTGCAAAGCGGCAGCGCACTTTACAGCACCGGGGGTCACCGCAGAGCACAGGAACCGGCAGCCCAAAGGAACAGAGCGGACCAGCTCCCTGGACTGGTGAGTATATTGATCTTCTGGGGGGGCGGGGCGCAGTGGTAGTCGCGACGGGGGGGTCGACCGGGCGGCGGTGGTAGCAGTGATGTCAGCGGGGCGGCGCATGTGCAGCAGGACATCAGGGTATTTTTTCTGAAAAATACCCCGATGATGCTGCGGAGTATCATCGCAGGGACAGAGCTTGACCGCAAGCTCTGTCCCTGCACGCGATAATTGATACATCCCTGCGATGTAGTCAATTATCGCAGTGCTAGATGGGGCGATTTTATCACCTGTCATCCGCATCCTGGATGCGGATGGTGTTAAATAGGCCTCTAAGTTACATCTGCGTCTGATTAGCCAACCCCTTGTAACTACACAGTAATGCTTAACACACTTCTAATACAATTCTTGCTGCATGCATCTGACTCTGTACTGCAACTCTGTACAAACACCATTGCGTTGCATGCATGCACAGTGCAACTCAGATGCAAGAAAATAGAAAACATATTGCCCCCACAGGAAAAAAACACACTTTGGCCCCCATAGGGGGAAAAAAGTATTTATAAAATAGCTTTGGTATTACAATTTATTTCAAATTTCAACTGCTGTTTGAAAGGCCCAGTGACACCAAGAGGTCTTATAATTCTTTTCTATAACATCTATATACTCATTTATTTATTAACATTTATATACTGTAGCACTAGCATATTCCTTTGCACTGTCTTTCAAAATTGGGCAGGAGCGGATTGGGAACTGAAAGGGCACTGGAGATTTTTTTAGAAGTGGCCTCACATGGGCAGCACCAGAGGTATACCGTGTAACCATGGCAATAGCACCACCCCTCACATGTCAACAAACAAACCAGGCCCCTCATACACATCGGCCCACTGGGGGTCGCCCACGGGCTCTATGGCCAATCCACCCCTGGGTGTAGCCAATGCAATACACTGGGGCCCGCCGCAATGAATGGGCTCACAGCTGGCGGCATTATGAGTCAGCCTGACTTAGGTTGCTGTCTGGACTTAAACCTCTAGCAGTAGGGGCTACACAATAGGCTGGGGACTGCGGAATTATGAGCTGGAGTCAGGGCCGGATTAAGGGCCTCATAGGCCTAGGGCTGAAAATTGTAAAAATTTAGGTGAGGTAAATTCCTGCGCACTCTATCTGCTGCCTTTAGTGGGAACCTATCCCGGTGCGTCACCACACACACCTGAAAGCAATTACAAGACAAAACAATGGGATAGGAGCCTGCTGGTGGCGCAAATAATAAATGGTTACCGTGATGGGTAGCCGTAATGTTCAAATGTCCATGACAAAAATGCTGGAAAGCTTCTTATGAATTGTTCTCATATGGATCCGAGTCCAAGAGGTAATATGTAAAAGAAAAACACACAAATGGTGCACACAGTCAATTTAGGATCCCAGAGTCTATAAATAATGGGAAGGTGACTTCTTCCAGGAATCCTTATGGTGCGGTAGCTTTATGAATGTGCTTCTATCTGTAAAGGGTCACCCTGGTGTCTGAGGAAAGATAAACTCCTCACATGTATGCTTACTTCAAAACAAAACCAAAAAAACCTATAAAGGTTTCTTTGAAGCATCTGACAGTGCAGTGTCTTTCACCCAGCACAAGTGGTCGTGGAAAATCCCGTATGGATTATGTTAAAAATGAATGCTCACAATCAAGCTTACTTTGAAAGACGCCGTTCTTCCATATAACGGTTTCTTTATCAACTGGTCTTCATTTCATCTTCATTCCACCGGTGGAGTATGTGATGATCTTGGAACACTCCTGATACCAGTTCTTCCAGCCAGTTAGCGGTGAGATACCCCGGGTTTAACATCTTACATCACTGTTGTACTGTGCTGTATTTTCATCTGTTTTACTGGTTATCAACTTGTGATCCATTTGTGGTAAATCACCACGATTTTACTATTTTAATAGTTTTATAATAAACTTATATGAATCTTCACACGCCCCTTCGTTTTTATGCTTAATATCGAGCCTAATACGAAGTCAGGAAGCGAATGAAGATGAAATGAAGACCAGTTGATAAAGAAACCGTTATATGGAAGAACGGCGTCTTTCAAAGTAAGCTTGATTGTGAGCATTCATTTTTAACATAATCCATACGGGATTTTCCACGACCACTTGTACTGGGTGAAAGACACTGCACTGTCAGATGCTTCAAAGAAACCTTTATAGGTTTTTTTGGTTTTGTTTTGAAGTAAGCATACATGTGAGGAGTTTATCTTTCCTCAGACACCAGGGTGACCCTTTACAGAAAGAAGCACATTCATAAAGCTACCGCACCATAAGGATTCCTGGAAGAAGTCACCTTCCCATTATTTATAGACTCTGGGATTTTAAATTGACTGTGTGCACCATTTGTGTGTTTTTCTTTTACATATTACCTCTTGGACTCGGATCCATATGAGAACAATCCATAAGAAGCTTTCCAGCATTTTTGTCATGGACATTTGAACATTACGGCTACCCATCACGGTAACCATTTATTATTTGCGCCACCAGCAGGCTCCTATCCCATTGTTTTGTATTGCTAGGGCTGAAAATGTTCAAGGGTCTATTACAAGAAGCAGCGGGAGTGTAACCAATGCTGTGTGGGCATGGCCAGTGCTACGTATACCATGTACACTATCAGCCCCAATGTCTCCCTAAATATGTAAAAGTACAAAAATTGCATCATTTTGTGTGGAAAATAGAAATACAATTTAATGCTTATGATTTATAGCTGACTGTGTGGCCACCTGTGCAGCTGGTGATCATTATGCTGTCATGATGATGGGCCTATTTTTATGTGGACGCCTGGAGCTGTAGCTCCATCCGCCTCATTATTAATCTGGCCCTGGTTGTAGTATGACTGGGGGTTAGTATGGAAAACACAGGTACACAGTGCATAGAGGTCAGGACTAGGTCAGGGGTCTCAGCGAGGGCAGGTGAGGCACTGTGACATGGAATGCGGACAAGGGGTTAACACAATCTGGACAGGGTGTGGGTGCAAACAAGACAGACGGACAAGGTATCCAGCAGAGTATCCACAGGATGAGGATGAGGTGCGGTCACCTGGAATATGGACCAGCAGTTTACACCAAGCACAAACTATAACCGTCAGAAATGAGCACGGTGACTTGTAACAGCAACAAAGCATCAACTCCAGTGGTGACTCAGGGATGGAGCGAGACCACAAGCAGGGATACTACGGTTGACGAGTCATGAAATCAATAAAGTGGATTAGCTCAATCATCACCCTTCATATTGGCATATCAACTCTCTCTGGCCGCGGCCGGCCATGCACTGCATGCTGGGAATGAGAGAAAGGAGGTGCAGAAATGGGGAGTCTGCATGGGAGGTGTGAGCACTCCACTGAGGGGAGGACTAAGGGTGATTCTGAGATGAATGCAGCTGCGCATCCGCACGAAGCAGCCACGTCCATTTGGCCTGCTCAATCGCACTGGCTGTAGTGCGTGACCTTACACATTGAGGCCGCATCCTGGAAGTGTTAGGCGTTTGTGGGGTGGCGATGTGGCATTGCGGGGTGGTGCGAGTCAAACGGGGTGGTACGGGGGGTGGTATGGGACTGTTTCAGATAAAAAAAATGGCAGCTGACTGGCTGACCGCCTGACAGAGCAGCCAGGCTGCGCTGTCAGGGGTCACAACCTTAGTTCCGATGCATCCGCAATTAGATTGCGGACGCATCAGAAAGCGGCATCACACATGCTGGACGGCCTTTCCCTGCACAGGGTGGCCCCCAGCTTGTGAGGAGATGAACGCAGATCTGGCTGTATCTTTGAATCAGCCCCTAAGTGCTGAGGAGCCTTACCACAAAAAAAGTATGTTATTGTAAAACTAAGCATGTAAATGTAAATACCTCCGTCAGCGCTGGAGTTGATGCTCTGTTGCTGCCTGTGGCCAGAGCCGGCCCTAACCAATATGATGCCCTAGGCAAGATTTTGGCTGGTTCCCCCTAGCACCACCGCTGGTTCCGCCTCTGACCTTGCACCTCTTTCCCAGCACCAGCACCCCTCACCCTTAACAGTCCTTATTTTGCTGTTTGTACCATCTTTATTTTAAAAAAAGAACAGTTTGCACATTTGGTGCACAGCCCAAAAGGGTGTGTGTTTTTGCTGGCAAGGGGCATGGCCACACAATAGTACCCCCAATTCAAATTGAACCACACATTACTGCAACTTTATTCACATTTGATCATGCGATAGTGTCCATAATTCACATTACATCCCACAGTAGTATCACTTTACCTTATAAATGTTACTCCTCACAGTAGGGCTCCTTATTCATCTTACATCACACTGAATTGCTCCATATTTACATTACACCACATTCTATTGCTCTTTATTCACATTAGACAACACAGTAATGCCCTTTCTATACGCAACGCCACATAGTAGAGCACCTTATACACATAATGCCACACATTAGTAATGCATTTATACACATAATTCCACACAGTAATGCCCCTTACACATATGAGACACATCATTAATGTCCTTATAAACATAATGCTTCGTACACATTATGACAACCTTTATTAATGCCCTTTTACACATAATGTCCCTTACACATATGCCGCTCATTATTAATGCCCTTATACACTAGAGATGAGCGCCGGAAATTTTTCGGGTTTTGTGTTTTGGTTTTGGATTCGGTTCCGCGGCCGTGTTTTGGGTTCGACCGCGTTTTGGCAAAACCTCACCGAATTTTTTTTGTCGGATTCGGGTGTGTTTTGGATTCGGGTGTTTTTTTCAAAAAACACTAAAAAACAGCTTAAATCATAGAATTTGGGGGTCATTTTGATCCCAAAGTATTATTAACCTCAAAAACCATCATTTACACTCATTTTCAGTCTATTCTGAATACCTCACACCTCACAATATTATTTTTAGTCCTAAAATTTGCACCTAGGTCGCTGGATGACTAAGCTAAGCGACCCTAGTGGCCGACACAAACACCGGGCCCATCTAGGAGTGTCACTGCAGTGTCACGCAGGATGGCCCTTCCAAAAAATACTCCCCAAACAGCACATGATGCAAAGAAAAAAAGAGGCGCAATGAGGTAGCTGTGTGAGTAAGATAAGCGACCCTAGTGGCCGACACAAACACCGGGCCCATCTAGGAGTGTCACTGCAGTGTCACGCAGGATGTCCCTTCCAAAAAACCCTCCCCAAACAGCACATGACGCAAAGAAAAAAAGAGGCGCAATGAGGTAGCTGTGTGAGTAAGATAAGCGACCCTAGTGGCCGACACAAACACCGGGCCCATCTAGGAGTGTCACTGCAGTGTCACGCAGGATGTCCCTTCCAAAAAACCCTCCCCAAACAGCACATGACGCAAAGAAAAAAAGAGGCGCAATGAGGTAGCTGTGTGAGTAAGATAAGCGACCCTAGTGGCCGACACAAACACCGGGCCCATCTAGGAGTGTCACTGCAGTGTCACGCAGGATGTCCCTTCCAAAAAACCCTCCCCAAACAGCACATGACGCAAAGAAAAAAAGAGGCGCAATGAGGTAGCTGTGTGAGTAAGATAAGCGACCCTAGTGGCCGACACAAACACCGGGCCCATCTAGGAGTGTCACTGCAGTGTCACGCAGGATGTCCCTTCCAAAAAACCCTCCCCAAACAGCACATGACGCAAAGAAAAAAAGAGGCGCAATGAGGTAGCTGAGTGAGTAAGATAAGCGACCCTAGTGGCCGACACAAACACCGGGCCCATCTAGGAGTGTCACGCAGGATGTCCCTTCCAAAAAACCCTCCCCAAACAGCACATGACGCAAAGAAAAAAAGAGGCACAATGAGGTAGCTGTGTGAGTAAGATAAGCGACCCTAGTGGCCGACACAAACACCGGGCCCATCTAGGAGTGGCACTGCAGTGTCACGCAGGATGGCCCTTCCAAAAAACCCTCCCCAAACAGCACATGACGCAAAGAAAAAAAGAGGCGCAATGAGGTAGCTGTGTGAGTAAGATAAGCGACCCTAGTGGCCGACACAAACACCGGGCCCATCTAGGAGTGTCACTGCAGTGTCACGCAGGATGTCCCTTCCAAAAAACCCTCCCCAAACAGCACATGACGCAAAGAAAAAAAGAGGCGCAATGAGGTAGCTGTGTGAGTAAGATAAGCGACCCTAGTGGCCGACACAAACACCGGGCCCATCTAGGAGTGTCACTGCAGTGTCACGCAGGATGTCCCTTCCAAAAAACCCTCCCCAAACAGCACATGACGCAAAGAAAAAAAGAGGCGCAATGAGGTAGCTGTGTGAGTAAGATAAGCGACCCTAGTGGCCGACACAAACACCGGGCCCATCTAGGAGTGGCACTGCAGTGTCACGCAGGATGTCCCTTCCAAAAAACCCTCCCCAAACAGCACATGACGCAAAGAAAAAAAGAGGCGCAATGAGGTAGCTGTGTGAGTAAGATAAGCGACCCTAGTGGCCGACACAAACACCGGGCCCATCTAGGAGTGTCACTGCAGTGTCACGCAGGATGTCCCTTCCAAAAAACCCTCCCCAAACAGCACATGACGCAAAGAAAAAAAGAGGCGCAATGAGGTAGCTGTGTGAGTAAGATAAGCGACCCTAGTGGCCGACACAAACACCGGGCCCATCTAGGAGTGTCACTGCAGTGTCACGCAGGATGTCCCTTCCAAAAAACCCTCTCCAAACAGCACATGACGCAAAGAAAAAAAGAGGCGCAATGAGGTAGCTGTGTGAGTAAGATAAGCGACCCTAGTGGCCGACACAAACTCCGGGCCCATCTAGGAGTGTCACTGCAGTGTCACGCAGGATGTCCCTTCCAAAAAACCCTCCCCAAACAGCACATGACGCAAAGAAAAAAAGAGGCGCAATGAGGTAGCTGTGTGAGTAAGATAAGCGACCCTAGTGGCCGACACAAACACCTGGCCCATCTAGGAGTGTCACTGCAGTGTCACGCAGGATGTCCCTTCCAAAAAACCCTCCCCAAACAGCACATGACGCAAATAAAAAAAGAGGCGCAATGAGGTAGCTGTGTGAGTAAGATAAGCGACCCTAGTGGCCGACACAAACACCGGGCCCATCTAGGAGTGTCACTGCAGTGTCACGCAGGATGTCCCTTCCAAAAAACCCTCCCCAAACAGCACATGACGCAAAGAAAAAAAGAGGCACAATGAGGTAGCTGTGTGAGTAAGATAAGCGACCCTAGTGGCCGACACAAACACCGGGCCCATCTAGGAGTGTCATTGCAGTGTCACGCAGGATGTCCCTTCCAAAAAACCCTCCCCAAACAGCACATGACGCAAAGAAAAAAAGAGGCGCAATGAGGTAGCTGTGTGAGTAAGATAAGCGACCCTAGTGGCCGACACAAACACCGGGCCCATCTAGGAGTGTCACTGCAGTGTCACGCAGGATGTCCCTTCCAAAAAACCCTCCCCAAACAGCACATGACGCAAAGAAAAAAAGAGGCGCAATGAGGTAGCTGTGTGAGTAAGATAAGCGACCCTAGTGGCCGACACAAACACCGGGCCCATCTAGGAGTGTCACTGCAGTGTCACGCAGGATGTCCCTTCCAAAAAACCCTCCCCAAACAGCACATGACGCAAAGAAAAAAAGAGGCGCAATGAGGTAGCTGTGTGAGTAAGATAAGCGACCCTAGTGGCCGACACAAACACCGGGCCCATCTAGGAGTGGCACTGCAGTGTCACGCAGGATGTCCCTTCCAAAAAACCATCCCCAAACAGCACATGACGCAAAGAAAAATTAAAGAAAAAAGAGGTGCAAGATGGAATTGTCCTTGGGCCCTCCCACCCACCCTTATGTTGTATAAACAGGACATGCACACTTTAACCAACCCATCATTTCAGTGACAGGGTCTGCCACACGACTGTGACTGAAATGACGGGTTGGTTTGGACCCCCACCAAAAAAGAAGCAATTAATCTCTCCTTGCACAAACTGGCTCTACAGAGGCAAGATGTCCACCTCATCATCATCCTCCGATATATCACCGTGTACATCCCCCTCCTCACAGATTATCAATTCGTCCCCACTGGAATCCACCATCTCAGCTCCCTGTGTACTTTGTGGAGGCAATTGCTGCTGGTCAGTGTCTCCACGGAGGAATTGATTATAATTCATTTTAATGAACATCATCTTCTTCAAATTTTCTGGATGTAACCTCGTACGCCGATTGCTGACAAGGTGAGCGGCGGCACTAAACACTCTTTCGGAGTACACACTTGTGGGAGGGCAACTTAGGTAGAATAAAGCCAGTTTGTGCAAGGGCCTCCAAATTGCCTCTTTTTCCTGCCAGTATAAGTACGGACTGTGTGACGTGCCTACTTGGATGCGGTCACTCATATAATCCTCCACCATTCTTTCAATGTTGAGAGAATCATATGCAGTGACAGTAGACGACATGTCCGTAATCGTTGTCAGGTCCTTCTGTCCGGACCAGATGTCAGCATCAGCAGTCGCTCCAGACTGCCCTGCATCACCGCCAGCGGGTGGGCTCGGAATTCTGAGCCTTTTCCTCGCACCCCCAGTTGCGGGAGAATGTGAAGGAGGAGATGTTGACAGGTCGCGTTCCGCTTGACTTGACAATTTTGTCACCAGCAGGTCTTTCAACCCCAGCAGACTTGTGTCTGCCGGAAAGAGAGATCCAAGGTAGGCTTTAAATCTAGGATCGAGCACGGTGGCCAAAATGTAGTGCTCTGATTTCAACAGATTGACCACCCGTGAATCCTTGTTAAGCGAATTAAGGGCTCCATCCACAAGTCCCACATGCCTAGCGGAATCGCTCCGTGTTAGCTCCTCCTTCAATGTCTCCAGCTTCTTCTGCAAAAGCCTGATGAGGGGAATGACCTGACTCAGGCTGGCAGTGTCTGAACTGACTTCACGTGTGGCAAGTTCAAAGGGCATCAGAACCTTGCACAACGTTGAAATCATTCTCCACTGCACTTGAGACAGGTGCATTCCACCTCCTATATCGTGCTCAATTGTATAGGCTTGAATGGCCTTTTGCTGCTCCTCCAACCTCTGAAGCATATAGAGGGTTGAATTCCACCTCGTTACCACTTCTTGCTTCAGATGATGGCAGGGCAGGTTCAGTAGTTTTTGGTGGTGCTCCAGTCTTCTGTACGTGGTGCCTGTACGCCGAAAGTGTCCCGCAATTCTTCTGGCCACCGACAGCATCTCTTGCACGCCCCTGTCGTTTTTTTAAAAATTCTGCACCACCAAATTCAAGGTATGTGCAAAACATGGGACGTGCTGGAATTTGCCCATATTTAATGCACACACAATATTGCTGGCGTTGTCCGATGCCACAAATCCACAGGAGAGTCCAATTGGGTTAAGCCATTCCGCGATGATCTTCCTCAGTTGCCGTAAGAGGTTTTCAGCTGTGTGCGTATTCTGGAAAGCGGTGATACAAAGCGTAGCCTGCCTAGGAAAGAGTTGGCGTTTGCGAGATGCTGCTACTGGTGCCGCCGCTGCTGTTCTTGCGGCGGGAGTCCATACATCTACCCAGTGGGCTGTCACAGTCATAAAGTCCTGACCCTGCCCTGCTCCACTTGTCCACATGTCCGTGGTTAAGTGGACATTGGGTACAGCTGCATTTTTTAGGACACTGGTGACTCTTTTTCTGAGGTCTGTGTACATTTTCGGTATCGCCTGCCTAGAGAAATGGAACCTAGATGGTATTTGGTACCGGGGACACAGTACCTCCAACAAGTCTCTAGTTGGCTCTGCAGTAATGATGGATACCGGAACCACGTTTCTCACCACCCAGGATGCCAAGGCCTCAGTTATCCGCTTTGCAGCAGGATGACTGCTGTGATATTTCATCTTCCTCGCAAAGGACTGTTGGACAGTCAATTGCTTGGTGGAAGTAGTAAAAGTGGGCTTACGAGTACGACTTCCCCTCTGGGATGACCATCGACTCCCAGCAGCAACAACAGCAGCGCCAGCAGCAGTAGGCGTTACACGCAAGGATGCATCGGAGGAATCCCAGGCAGGAGAGGACTCGTCAGAATTGCCAGTGACATGGCCTGCAGGACTATTGGCATTCCTGGGGAAGGAGGAAATTGACACTGAGGGAGTTGGTGGGGTGGTTTGCGTGAGCTTGGTTACAAGAGGAAGGGATTTACTGGTCAGTGGACTGCTACCGCTGTCGCCCAAAGTTTTTGAACTTGTCACTGACTTATTATGAATGCGCTGCAGGTGACGTATAAGGGAGGATGTTCCGAGGTGGTTAACGTCCTTACCCCTACTTATTACAGCTTGACAAAGGCAACACACGGCTTGACAAATGTTGTCCGCATTTCTGTTGAAATACTTCCACACCGAAGAGCTGATTTTTTTGGTATTTTCACCAGGCATGTCAACGGCCATATTCCTCCCACGGACAACAGGTGTCTCCCCGGGTGCCTGACTTAAACAAACCACCTCACCATCAGAATCCTCCTTGTCAATTTCCTCCCCAGTGCCAGCAACACCCATATCCTCCTCATCCTGGTGTACTTCAACACTGACATCTTCAATCTGACTATCAGGAACTGGACTGCGGGTGCTCCTTCCAGCACTTGCAGGGGGCGTGCAAATGGCGGAAGGCGCATGCTCTTCACGTCCAGTGTTGGGAAGGTCAGGCATCGCAACCGACACAATTGGACTCTCCTTGTGGATTTGGGATTTTGAAGAACGCACAGTTCTTTGCGGTGCTTTTGCCAGCTTGAGTCTTTTCAGTTTTCTAGCGAGAGGCTGAGTGCTTCCATCCTCCTGTGAAGCTGAACCACTAGCCATGAACATAGGCCAGGGCCTCAGCCGTTCCTTGCCACTCCGTGTGGTAAATGGCATATTGGCAAGTTTACGCTTCTCCTCCGACAATTTTATTTTATGTTTTGGAGTCCTTTTTTTACTGATATTTGGTGTTTTGGATTTGACATGCTCTGTACTATGCCATTGGGCATCGGCCTTGGCAGACGATGTTGCTGGCATTTCATCGTCTCGGCCATGACTAGTGGCAGCAGCTTCAGCACGAGGTGGAAGTGGATCTTGATCTTTCCCTAATTTTGGAACCTCAACATTTTTGTTCTCCATATTTTAATAGGCACAACTAAAAGGCACCTCAGGTAAACAATGGAGATGGATGGATACTAGTATACAATTATGGATGGACTGCCGAGTGCCGACACAGAGGTAGCTACAGCCGTGGACTACCGTACTGTGTCTGCTGCTAATATAGACTGGATGATTGATAATGAGATGAAATCAATATATATATGTATGTATATATAATATCACTAGTACTGCAGCCGGACAGGTAGATAATATATTTATTAGGTATTGGTAATGATGACTGATGACAGACCTGCTGGACACTGTCAGCTCAGCAGCACCGCAGACTGCTACAGTAAGCTACTATACTATAGTAGTATGTACAAAGAAGAAAGAAAAAAAAAACCACGGGTAGGTGGTATACAATATTATATATATATATATATATATTATATACAATTATATATATATTAAACTGGTGGTGATTGATTATTAAACTGGTGGTCAGGTCACGTTGCAACTTGCAACTAGTACTCCGAGTCCTAAGCAGACAATCACAAAATATATTATTATACTGGTGGTCAGTGTGGTCACAACAATGGCAGTGTGGCACTGACTCTGGCAGCAAAAGTGTGCACTGTACGTTATATGTACTCCTGAGTCCTGCTCTCAGACTCTAACTGCTCCCCACTGTCAGTGTCTCCCCCACAAGTCAGATAATACACTTACAGTCACACTATCTAATCTATAAATATCACTTCAGCAAGTAGTATAGTAGTATACAGTATAGTAGTACTCCTCCTAATAATGCTCCCCAAAATACTGTGTCTCTCTCTTCTCTAAACGGAGAGGACGCCAGCCACGTCCTCTCCCTATGACTCTATAAATATCACTTCAGCAAGTAGTAGAGTAGTATACAGTATAGTAGTACTCCTCCTAATAATGCTCCCCAAAATACTGTGTCTCTCTCTTCTCTAAACGGAGAGGACGCCAGCCACGTCCTCTCCCTATGACTCTATAAATATCACTTCAGCAAGTAGTAGAGTAGTATACAGTATAGTAGTACTCCTCCTAATAATGCTCCCCAAAATACTGTGTCTGAGTAGTATACAGTATAGTAGTACTCCTCCTAATAATGCTCCCCAAAATACTGTGTCTCTCTCTTCTCTAAACGGAGAGGACGCCAGCCACGTCCTCTCCCTATGACTCTATAAATATCACTTCAGCAAGTAGTATAGTAGTATACAGTATAGTAATACTCCTCCTAATAATGCTCCCCAAAATAGTATACTGTGTCTCTCTCTTCTCTAAACGGAGAGGACGCCAGCCACGTCCTCTCCCTATGACTCTATAAATATCACTTCAGCAAGTAGTATAGTAGTATACAGTATAGTAGTACTCCTCCTAATAATGCTCCCCAAAATACTGTGTCTCTCTCTTCTCTAAACGGAGAGGACGCCAGCCACGTCCTCTCCCTATGACTCTATAATATCACTTCAGCAAGTAGTATAGTAGTATACAGTATAGTAGTACTCCTCCTAATAATGCTCCCCAAAATACTGTGTCTCTCTCTTCTCTAAACGGAGAGGACGCCAGCCACGTCCTCTCCCTATGACTCTATAAATATCACTTCAGCAAGTAGTATAGTAGTATACAGTATAGTAGTACTCCTCCTAATAATGCTCCCCAAAATAGTATACTGTGTCTCTCTCTTCTCTAAACGGAGAGGACGCCAGCCACGTCCTCTCCCTATGACTATATAAATATCACTTCAGCAAGTAGTATAGTAGTATACAGTATAGTAGTACTCCTCCTAATAATGCTCCCCAAAATACTGTGTCTCTCTCTTCTCTAAATGGAGAGGACGCCAGCCACGTCCTCTCCCTATGACTCTATAAATATCACTTCAGCAAGTAGTAGAGTAGTATACAGTATAGTAGTACTCCTCCTAATAATGCTCCCCAAAATACTGTGTCTCTCTCTTCTCTAAACGGAGAGGACGCCAGCCACGTCCTCTCCCTATGACTCTATAAATATCACTTCAGCAAGTAGTAGAGTAGTATACAGTATAGTAGTACTCCTCCTAATAATGCTCCCCAAAATACTGTGTCTGAGTAGTATACAGTATAGTAGTACTCCTCCTAATAATGCTCCCCTAAATACTGTGTCTCTCTCTTCTCTAAACGGAGAGGACGCCAGCCACGTCCTCTCCCCCTATGACTCTATAATATCACTTCAGCAAGTAGTATAGTAGTATACAGTATAGTAGTACTCCTCCTAATAATGCTCCCCAAAATACTGTGTCTCTCTCTTCTCTAAACGGAGAGGACGCCAGCCACGTCCTCTCCCTATGACTCTATAAAAATCACTTCAGCAAGTAGTAGAGTAGTATACAGTATAGTAGTACTCCTCCTAATAATGCTCCCCAAAATAGTATACTGTGTCTCTCTCTTCTCTAAACGGAGAGGACGCCAGCCACGTCCTCTCCCTATGACTCTATAAATATCACTACAGCAAGTAGTATAGTAGTATACAGTATAGTAGTACTCCTCCTAATAATGCTCCCCAAAATACTGTGTCTCTCTCTTCTCTAAACGGAGAGGACGCCAGCCACGTCCTCTCCCTATGACTCTATAAATATCACTTCAGCAAGTAGTAGAGTAGTATACAGTATAGTAGTACTCCTCCTAATAATGCTCCCCAAAATACTGTGTCTCTCTCTTCTCTAAACGGAGAGGATGCCAGCCACGTCCTCTCCCTATGACTCTATAAATATCACTTCAGCAAGTAGTAGAGTAGTATACAGTATAGTAGTACTCCTCCTAATAATGCTCCCCAAAATACTGTGTCTCTCTCTTCTCTAAACGGAGAGGACGCCAGCCACGTCCTCTCCCTATGACTCTATAAATATCACTTCAGCAAGTAGTAGAGTAGTATACAGTATAGTAGTACTCCTCCTAATAATGCTCCCCAAAATACTGTGTCTGAGTAGTATACAGTATAGTAGTACTCCTCCTAATAATGCTCCCCAAAATACTGTGTCTCTCTCTTCTCTAAACGGAGAGGACGCCAGCCACGTCCTCTCCCTATGACTCTATAAATATCACTTCAGCAAGTAGTAGAGTAGTATACAGTATAGTAGTACTCCTCCTAATAATGCTCCCCAAAATACTGTGTCTGAGTAGTATACAGTATAGTAGTACTCCTCCTAATAATGCTCCCCAAAATACTGTGTCTCTCTCTTCTCTAAACGGAGAGGACGCCAGCCACGTCCTCTCCCTATGACTCTATAAATATCACTTCAGCAAGTAGTATAGTAGTATACAGTATAGTAGTACTCCTCCTGATAATGCTCCCCAAAATAGTATACTGTGTCTCTCTCTTCTCTAAACGGAGAGGACGCCAGCCACGTCCTCTCCCTATGACTCTATAAATATCACTTCAGCAAGTAGTAGAGTAGTATACAGTATAGTAGTACTCCTCCTAATAATGCTCCCCAAAATACTGTGTCTCTCTCTTCTCTAAACGGAGAGGACGCCAGCCACGTCCTCTCCCTATGACTCTCAATGCACGTTTGAAAATGGCGGCGACGCGCGGCTCCTTATGTAGAATCCGAGTCTCGCGAGAATCCGACAGCGGGATGATGACGTTCGGGCGTGCTCGGGTTAACCGAGCAAGGCGGGAGGATCCGAGCCTGCTCGGACCCGTGTAAAAAACCTGAAGTTCGGGCGGGTTCGGATTCAGAGGAACCGAACCCGCTCATCCCTATTATACACATAATGACACAAAGTGCCCCCTACACATTTGCTGCACATTATTAGTGCCCCTATTAGTGATGAGCGGATTCGGTTTTACTCGGTTTTCCTCGGTTCTCAAAACAGAATCTTATTGGCTATCCAAAACATGTGACATCCGTGAGCCAATAAGATGCCGTTTTGGGAACCGAGTAAAACCGAATCCGCTCATCACTAGCCCCTATACACGACACACATACAGTAGTTCCCTGTTACACATATGCCGCACATTATTAATGCCCTTATACACATAATGACACATATAGTGCCACCTACACATTTGCTGCACATTATTAGTGCCCCTTTACACATAATGACACACATACAGTAGTACCCTGTTACACATATGCCGCGCATTATTAATGCCCTTTACACATAATGACACACATAGTGCCCCTTACACATATGTTGCACATTATTAATGAATTTTTACATGACACACATAATGCTCCTTACACATATTCCGAACACTACTGCACAACCAACCCACTCACATGCACACAGCACTCACACTGCCACTAACACTTTGACCTCTGCCTCTGCTTGGACACAGATGTGTCCTCATATATCTTGCCTCAATGCTAACATCGGGCACTTTTTTTAAAATTAAAATGCATCTTAATTGCATTGCTATGTAGCTAGGATGCACAAGCAGCTTCTGCTGATTAAAATGATATGCAGAATGCCTATATACTGTGAGACTGTGGCTGTATCTGCATATGAAATGCTACACACAGAATATAGGCATGCCGCATATCATTTTAATCAGCAGAAGCTGCTGATGCCCCTAGGCATATCAAATGCCCTAGGCAATTGCCTAGTTTGCCTATGCCTATGGCCGGCTCTGTCTGCGGCGCAGTGACAGACAGCATTTAATGAGTCAGGCTTACTCATAATGTTTCTAGCTGTGGGCCCCTTCATTGTGGCAGGCCTAGGTGCATTGCACTAGCTGCACCACCACTAGTTCCGCCACCTTACCCTAACTGCCCCCCGCAGCATAATCCTATTCCTCCCCCTCATATCTAATTGTAACCCCAGTGCTTACCATCGGGATCTATTGGGATTTTGACTGTCACTATGCCGTTGTCAGTATTCTGACCATTGGTATTCTGTTTGCCGGGATAATAACTACATCCCACACAAACTAACCACTACTGGTTAGCTACATTTTAAGTAATCTCTGAAGTTGCTTTCATTGTTTCTGATTCTTATATTATCATTTGATTTTAATATTAGTATTGTACACAGCAGCGTTTCTAGAGAGGAGGGGACACGTGTGCAGACTCCATGTGTGGGCCCCTCCTCTCCTGTAACCATCACCACCGATGTCCGTGCCAGAGTCTACAGCGCATGCGCAGGACTCCGAAAAATGGCCACCGCACCATCTTCCCGGAGTCCTGCGCATGCTCTGTAGACTCTGGCACTGGGCCAGAGTCTCTAGCGCTCAATGTGCTAGCAGCGGCGTTGACGGCTACAGGAGAGGAGGGGGCCCACACACAGTCACCGATGGACACCGGAAAGGTAAGTATAGAAGAAATGGGTGCAGTGTGTGCGGTGTGGGCCCCCTCTGGACTCAGGGGCCCGTGTGCACCACACACACTGCACCCATTATAGATACGCCAGTGGTTGTACATTCAATATTAAATAGTGTTGTTGTTTTTTTTTATCTACTAGAGAATGCGTATTTCACAAGCAAAACAAATGGTTATCTACATGGATGCAAGATTATTTTGGTTTTCTATGACAAAATCTTCAGACTTCTTTTTGTAACTGTAATGTAAAAGACAATCAGTTTGTTTACAAACATACTTAAAAAAGTCCCATGAAACTGGGACAGGATTTTCAGTGGTATAGCTATGACTTTGCTTGAATTAAATTAGTTGATGTTGCAATTACATTTTCTCTGTCAAGATGCCAAATTGATACCACCAATCCTACAAATTGCAATTAATTAACTCCATGAAGATGTTTTGCTCTAGTTAATTAAGTATATTATTGATGACTTTTGAAAGAGTGCTATTTTATGAAAGCAACATTTTTGTTCTTTGTGGACATTAATTAACAATTTACAAATATTTTGCATGTTTTATATTATAAAGCAAATGAAAATGTAGCTGCATTAAATGATATTTCATCTATTAAAACATTGTCACAGATGATAAATCAATCAATTATTCGCAGTCCGCAAGTGTTATTTGCTTTAGAAACATTTAGATTATCAATTAGTGATCTTTATTAAGGATATAACTAAACGTGTCTGAACGCCAGACCAAAACTGTGATAGTGCTCTCTACTGTACAGTAGAGATGGTTACTGACTCTCTGTCTCAACACAGTCACTCGAATCATCAGGAAGTATGAATGATTTGAGTCACTCACAGCAGAAGCCACTAGCCTCTCTCAGCCAGATGGAGGAGACTCAGTGTGTCGTTGTGATTGGCCGGCGGCAATACTGGGTGACACCCAGTGGGAGGGACGAGGGAGCAGTCACGACTCACCAGTCAGCGCTCTGCCTGTGAGTCAAGACAGTTGTACACTGTGTAGACGCAGTGATTCAGTGGATGGATCTGATTCATGCAGCAATAGCCTGCAGGAGGTGGAGCCCCTGTGGTACAGTACTCTCAGCTCAGTGCTCACTGTTCCTGCTCAATGTGATTGTGACTGAATGATATGTGTTTTATGGCTGTTAAGCTTTCTCTCCTCAGCCAGAAGTAATGTGCATATTCAGTTACTAGTAAGCAATAATTGGTTATTAATAATATATCAACATAACACTGAATCTATGTTAATATATTAACAATCAGCGCATAAGCAGCTGCCTCCCCCAGATGCACTGCACAATCACTGCAGCTGAATAACTAGCTGAGCCAACTCCCAGAGGACTGTGTCACTCCCTCCATGAGTCACCAGCATAGTCAGATTAAGGGGGGGGATGTAGGGCATACTGTACCCCAGGCCCCCCTCTGTCAGGGGCCCCCCGGCCAGAGCATACTGACATCACTAGCTTTCCCTCTTCTGCAGCAGCAGAACCAGACAGCCACAATGTGAGCAGGAAAGCATGCAGTGCAGGCAGAGACACAGGAGTATCAGATTTCATGAACTATCGACCCGGCTTCCCAACTAGAGAAGAGATAGGAGGATGGAGAGAGCTGTATCACTTACAGATCTCTCCACAGCTGGATGGCTGAGTCCTGTGTAACTTGTTATCTAATGAGGGTCTAGAGAGAGAGAGAGAGAGAGACACACACACACACACACACACACACAGAGTCCTCCAAAGTCCTGTCCCAGTGTGTAAGTACAGAGGCTGCTGCTATTTTTGTATGTGACAAGATAAATTATAGATTTTATTTTTCTATGTGTACTTTAAGGTTAAATTGTCTCTGTTCCACTATAAGTACATTTTATAAAATAGTTGTCTTTCAAATTAGGTGGAGCTATAAACAGTACACAGGCATTATTAAACTATTAGTTTAAATCTAATATACACCATTGAGCTAAATTTAATATACACAATCCATACATCCCAACATGACCCATTCCAGGAAGGATGAAATTCTTAAGTTATGATTGCAATCACCTGTGTTGAAACACCTTTCTTATCAATTATATAGTTCAACACAGGTGACTACAATCATATATTAAGAGGGATATATTAAGAGAGCATTTTTTCACTCCTGGAATGGGTCATGTTGGGAGATATACACAATCTTATAACAGCCCCCACCCCCTTCCACAAGGGCCCCCCTGTCTAATGTGCCCTGCGCCCCCCCAAGGCTTACTCCGGCCCTGATCACCAGCATTCGTCTGCCAGCAATGAGTCTCTGGCAACTCACTGAATCATGTGCACTGCACTGTCTATGCAATACATTCCAATCCAAAAGAGTCATGACTCATGTGCCGAGACACTGACTCGAGACACTCCACTGAACTGAGTCATGTGTCTCAACTCAGTTCAGTTAATCACTTCGCCCATGACTACTGTACAGTATGTTCCATTACAATGGCATTCCCGCCATAATGTGTGCTCCTGTAATAATCACGTGTAATAAATAATAAAAATCATAATGAAACCATATTAAAGGGGGAATTCAATTAGCACTGATCATTTTTCTCCCAATTCAATTTTTTTGTGCCTGAAAAATTATCTATTTTCGGGTGAAAACACATGGGGCTTAATGTAATAGCCCCCACATTCCGAAAGTGTGGGACTTTAATTCGGATGAACTCACACAAAAGTCTCACACCTCAGGAACTTGGAGGCTATTACATTTATCCCATAGAATTCATCATAAGTTCAGGTACCTACTGTATTATTTTTTCTGCCACGATTATAAAAATGGGACTGATTTTCTGGGATATTTTTTACCTGCCTCAGGCGGGTGAAAAAAATCCCCAATGATTGCCAGCTTCAGGGCTAATTGGTAGGCGATGGGGCATCAATAAGTCCCCAATAAATTACAGCGGCTAATTGAATTGTCCGTAATTTCTTTCTTTAAAGTACATTTTTTTCTCTGGAAAAGAGAACCATAGCAATTGCTTGGCTTGCTATGGCAATATATATACCCTTGATCTATATAATATATATTTAGTACCAGTGGATGTTTAGTCCCATGGTGCCCAAATGAGCCACTTTCCTCTCTAAACTTTGTATTTAAGGGCACACAAGAGGTATATAAGTGCACAGATGAGCACTAGAGATGAGCGCCTGAAATTTTTCGGGTTTTGTGTTTTGGTTTTGGGTTCGGTTCCGCGGCCGTGTTTTGGGTTCGAACGCGTTTTGGCAAAACCTCACCGAATTTTTTTTGTCGGATTCGGGTGTGTTTTGGATTCGGGTGTTTTTTTCAAAAAACACTAAAAAACAGCTTAAATCATAGAATTTGGGGGTCATTTTGATCCCAAAGTATTATTAACCTCAAAAACCATAATTTACACTCATTTACAGTCTATTCTGAATACCTCACACCTCACAATATTATTTTTAGTCCTAAAATTTGCACCGAGGTCGCTGTGTGAGTAAGATAAGCGACCCTAGTGGCCGACACAAACACCGGGCCCATCTAGGAGTGGCACTGCAGTGTCACGCAGGATGTCCCTTCCAAAAAACCCTCCCCAAACAGCACATGACGCAAAGAAAAAAAGAGGCGCAATGAGGTAGCTGTGTGAGTAAGATTAGCGACCCTAGTGGCCGACACAAACACCGGGCCCATCTAGGAGTGGCACTGCAGTGTCACGCAGGATGGCCCTTCCAAAAAACCCTCCCCAAACAGCACATGACGCAAAGAAAAAAAGAGGCGCAATGAGGTAGCTGTGTGAGTAAGATTAGCGACCCTAGTGGCCGACACAAACACCGGGCCCATCTAGGAGTGGCACTGCAGTGTCACGCAGGATGTCCCTTCCAAAAAACCCTCCCCAAACAGCACATGACGCAAAGAAAAAAAGAGGCGCAATGAGGTAGCTGACTGTGTGAGTAAGATTAGCGACCCTAGTGGCCGACACAAACACCGGGCCCATTTAGGAGTGGCACTGCAGTGTCACGCAGGATGTCCCTTCCAAAAAACCCTCCCCAATCAGCACATGATGCAAAGAAAAAGAAAAGAAAAAAGAGGTGCAAGATGGAATTGTCCTTGGGCCCTCCCACCCACCCTTATGTTGTATAAACAAAACAGGACATGCACACTTTAACCAACCCATCATTTCAGTGACAGGGTCTGCCACACGACTGTGACTGATATGACGGGTTGGTTTGGACCCCCCCCAAAAAAGAAGCAATTAATCTCTCCTTGCACAAACTGGCTCTACAGAGGCAAGATGTCCACCTCATCATCACCCTCCGATATATCACCGTGTACATCCCCCTCCTCACAGATTATCAATTCGTCCCCACTGGAATCCACCATCTCAGCTCCCTGTGTACTTTGTGGAGGCAATTGCTGCTGGTCAATGTCTCCGCGGAGGAATTGATTATAATTCATTTTAATGAACATCATCTTCTCCACATTTTCTGGATGTAACCTCGTACGCCGATTGCTGACAAGGTGAGCGGCGGCACTAAACACTCTTTCGGAGTACACACTTGTGGGAGGGCAA
The DNA here is from genome assembly GCF_028390025.1 of Pseudophryne corroboree. Taxonomy (NCBI): domain Eukaryota; kingdom Metazoa; phylum Chordata; class Amphibia; order Anura; family Myobatrachidae; genus Pseudophryne; species Pseudophryne corroboree. The sequence goes on along the minus strand of NC_086445.1, from coordinate 456,196,680 downwards.
CTTAGGTAGAATAAAGCCAGTTTGTGCAAGGGCCTCCAAATTGCCTCTTTTTCCTGCCAGTATAAGTACGGACTGTGTGACGTGCCTACTTGGATGCGGTCACTCATATAATCCTCCACCATTCTATCAATGTTGAGAGAATCATATGCAGTGACAGTAGACGACATGTCCGTAATCGTTGTCAGGTCCTTCAGTCCGGACCAGATGTCAGCATCAGCAGTCGCTCCAGACTGCCCTGCATCACCGCCAGCGGGTGGGCTCGGAATTCTGAGCCTTTTCCTCGCACCCCCAGTTGCGGGAGAATGTGAAGGAGGAGATGTTGACAGGTTGCGTTCCGCTTGACTTGACAATTTTGTCACCAGCAGGTCTTTCAACCCCAGCAGACTTGTGTCTGCCGGAAAGAGAGATCCAAGGTAGGCTTTAAATCTAGGATCGAGCACGGTGGCCAAAATGTAGTGCTCTGATTTCAACAGATTGACCACCCGTGAATCCTTGTTAAGCGAATTAAGGGCTCCATCCACAAGTCCCACATGCCTAGCGGAATCGCTCCGTGTTAGCTCCTCCTTCAATGTCTCCAGCTTCTTCTGCAAAAGCCTGATGAGGGGAATGACCTGACTCAGGCTGGCAGTGTCTGAACTGACTTCACGTGTGGCAAGTTCAAAGGGCATCAGAACCTTGCACAACGTTGAAATCATTCTCCACTGCGCTTGAGACAGGTGCATTCCACCTACTATATCGTGCTCAATTGTATAGGCTTGAATGGCCTTTTGCTGCTCCTCCAACCTCTGAAGCATATAGAGGGTTGAATTCCACCTCGTTACAACTTCTTGCTTCAGATGATGGCAGGGCAGGTTCAGTAGTTTTTGGTGGTGCTCCAGTCTTCTGTACGTGGTGCCTGTACGCCGAAAGTGTCCCGCAATTCTTCTGGCCACCGACAGCATCTCTTGCACGCCCCTGTCGTTTTTTTAAAAATTCTGCACCACCAAATTCAAGGTATGTGCAAAACATGGGACGTGCTGGAATTTGCCCATATTTAATGCACACACAATATTGCTGGCGTTGTCCGATGCCACAAATCCACAGGAGAGTCCAATTGGGGTAAGCCATTCCGCGATGATCTTCCTCAGTTGCCGTAAGAGGTTTTCAGTTGTGTGCGTATTCTGGAAAGCGGTGATACAAAGCGTAGCCTGCCTAGGAAAGAGTTGGCGTTTGCGAGATGCTGCTACTGGTGCCGCCGCTGCTGTTCTTGCGGCGGGAGTCCATACATCTACCCAGTGGGCTGTCACAGTCATATAGTCCTGACCCTGCCCTGCTCCACTTGTCCACATGTCCGTGGTTAAGTGGACATTGGGTACAACTGCATTTTTTAGGACACTGGTGGGTCTTTTTCTGACGTCCGTGTACATTCTCGGTATCGCCTGCCTAGAGAAGTGGAACCTAGATGGTATTTGGTAACGGGGGCACACTGCCTCAATAAATTGTCTAGTTCCCTGTGTACTAACGGCGGATACCGGACGCACGTCTAACACCAACATAGTTGTCAAGGCCTCAGTTATCCGCTTTGCAGCAGGATGACTGCTGTGATATTTCATCTTCCTCGCAAAGGACTGTTGGACAGTCAATTGCTTACTGGAAGTAGTACAAGTGGGCTTACGACTTCCCCTCTGGGATGACCATCGACTCCCAGCAGCAACAACAGCAGCGCCAGCAGCAGTAGGCGTTACACGCAAGGATGCATCGGAGGAATCCCAGGCAGGAGAGGACTCGTCAGAATTGCCAGTGACATGGCCTGCAGGACTATTGGCATTCCTGGGGAAGGAGGAAATTGACACTGAGGGAGTTGGTGGGGTGGTTTGCGTGAGCTTGGTTACAAGAGGAAGGGATTTACTGGTCAGTGGACTGCTTCCGCTGTCGCCCAAAGTTTTTGAACTTGTCACTGACTTATTATGAATGCGCTGCAGGTGACGTATAAGGGAGGATGTTCCGAGGTGGTTAACGTCCTTACCCCTACTTATTACAGCTTGACAAAGGCAACACACGGCTTGACACCTGTTGTCCGCTTTTCTGTTGAAATACCTCCACACTGAAGAGCTGATTTTTTTGGTATTTTAACCAGGCATGTCAACGGCCATATTCCTCCCACGGACAACAGGTGTCTCCCCGGGTGCCTGACTTAAACAAACCACCTCACCATCAGAATCCTCCTGGTCAATTTCCTCCCCAGCGCCAGCAACACCCATATCCTCCTCATCCTGGTGTACTTCAACATCTTCATCTTCAATCTGACTATCAGGAACTGGACTGCGGGTGCTCCTTCCAGCACTTGCAGGGGGCGTGCAAATGGTGGAAGGCGCATGCTCTTCACGTCCAGTGTTGGGAAGGTCAGGCATCGCAACCGACACAATTGGACTCTCCTTGTGGATTTGGGATTTCGAAGAACGCACAGTTCTTTGCGGTGCTTTTGCCAGCTTGAGTCTTTTCAGTTTTCTAGCGAGAGGCTGAGTGCTTCCATCCTCATGTGAAGCTGAACCACTAGCCATGAACATAGGCCAGGGCCTCAGCCGTTCCTTGCCACTCCGTGTGGTAAATGGCATATTGGCAAGTTTACGCTTCTCCTCCGACAATTTTATTTTAGGTTTTGGAGTCCTTTTTTTACTGATATTTGGTGTTTTGGATCTGACATGCTCTGTACTATGACATTGGGCATCGGCCTTGGCAGACGACGTTGCTGGCATTTCATCGTCTCGGCCATGACTAGTGGCAGCAGCTTCAGCACGAGGTGGAAGTGGATCTTGATCTTTCCCTAATTTTGGAACCTCAACATTTTTGTTCTCCATATTTTAATAGGCACAACTAAAAGGCACCTCAGGTAAACAATGGAGATGGATACTAGTATACAATTATGGACTGCCTGCCGAGTGCAGACACAGAGGTAGCCACAGCCGTGAACTACCGTACTGTACTGTGTCTGCTGCTAATATAGACTGGTTGATAAAGAGATGTCTATGTAACTATGTATGTATAAAGAAGAAAGAAAAAAAAACCACGGTTAGGTGGTATACAATTATGGACGGACTGCCTGCCGAGTGCAGACACAGAGGTAGCCACAGCCGTGAACTACCGTACTGTACTGTGTCTGCTGCTAATATAGACTGGTTGATAAAGAGATGTCTATGTAACTATGTATGTATAAAGAAGAAAGAAAAAATAACCACGGTTAGGTGGTATACAATTATGGACGGACTGCCTGCCGAGTGCAGACACAGAGGTAGCCACAGCCGTGAACTACCGTACTGTACTGTGTCTGCTGCTAATATAGACTGGTTGATAAAGAGATGTCTATGTAACTATGTATGTATAAAGAAGAAAGAAAAAAAAACCACGGTTAGGTGGTATACAATTATGGACGGACTGCCTGCCGAGTGCAGACACAGAGGTAGCCACAGCCGTGAACTACCGTACTGTGTCTGCTGCGACTGGATGATAAATAATGATATAAAAAATATATATATATCACTACTGCAGCCGGACAGGTATATATTATATATTATATAATGACGGACCTGCTGGACACTGTCTGTCAGCAGAATGAGTTTTATTTTTATAGAATAAAAAAAACAACAACACACAAGTGAAGTCACACGACGAGTGTTTAACTTTTTCAGGCAATCACAATATAAGTATACTACTAACTATACTGGTGGTCAGTGTGGTCAGGTCACTGGTCAGTCACACTGGCAGTGGCACTCCTGCAGCAAAAGTGTGCACTGTTTAATTTTAATATAATATTATGTACTCCTGGCTCCTGCTATAACCTATAACTGGCACTGCAGTGCTCCCCAGTCTCCCCCACAATTATAAGCTGTGTGAGCTGAGCAGTCAGACAGATATATAATATATATAGATGATGCAGCACACTGGGCTGAGCCTGAGCAGTGCACACAGATATGGTATGTGACTGAGTCACTGTGTGTATCGCTTTTTTCAGGCAGAGAACGGATATATTAAATAAACTGCACTGTCTGGTGGTCACTCACTATATAATATTATGTACTCCTGGCTCCTGCTATAACCTATAACTGGCACTGCAGTGCTCCCCAGTCTCCCCCACAATTATAAGCTGTGTGAGCTGAGCAGTCAGACAGATATATAATATATATAGATGATGCAGCACACTGGGCTGAGCCTGAGCAGTGCACACAGATATGGTATGTAACTGAGTCACTGTGTGTATCGCTTTTTTCAGGCAGAGAACGGATATATTAAATAAACTGCACTGTCTGGTGGTCACTCACTAGTAAACTCTCTGCACTCTCTACACTTCTACAGTACTCCTCCTAGTCCTAAGCTCCAGTAAATCTCTCTCTCTTATAATCTAAATGGAGAGGACGCCAGCCACGTCCTCTCCCTATCAATCTCAATGCACGTGTGAAAATGGCGGCGACGCGCGGCTCCTTATATAGAATCCGAGTCTCGCGATAGAATCCGAGCCTCGCGAGAATCCGACAGCGTCATGATGATGTTCGGGCGCGCTCGGGTTAACCGAGCAAGGCGGGAAGATCCGAGTCGCTCGGACCCGTGAAAAAAAACATGAAGTTCGGGCGGGTTCGGATTCAGAGAAACCGAACCCGCTCATCTCTAATGAGCACATGGTAATTGGTGAAAATGTGGTATAAACTCTGTATACATACCACCAACAGCACTATGGGGGACATGTACTAAGCAGTGATAAAAGTAGAGAAGTGAGCCATTAGAGAAGTTGCCCATGGCAACCAATCAACATTGACGTAACAGTTATAATTTGTATACTATAAAAGTATACAGAGCAGCTGATTGGTTGCCATGGGCAACTTCTCCACTAGCTCACGTCTCCACTTTTATCACTGCTTAGTACATGCCCCCCTAACAGCAGTGTGGTCTCCCCATCCCACTCCCTCTACATCCCTTCCCTATGGCACAGCCACTTATGCAAGCTCCGCCACAGCCACTTATGCAAGCTCTGTACAAAAAGAATGAGGAGCTGAATGAGCAGCAGGTGACAGACATGTAAAGGAACTTTTTAATGGCTTCTTAATGCACTGATAGAGGGGGGTTAATGGGTGCAGAGAGTGAATGTATTAATAGGTGCTGGGGGGGTTAATGGGTGCTGTGAGAGAAAAGTAGTGGGTGTTGGACATATATTGATTGATAGGTGCTAGGTGGGGGAGGCAATTTGTGTTGTGAGGAGGTTAATGAGTGCTGGGGCAATTGATTAATTGGTGCAGGTTGGGGGAGGTTAAGGGGTGCAGACAGTGTGGATGAATGTGTTAATAGGTACTTTCAGTGAGTGTGAATTTCTAAATCGATTCTTAGAGAGGAATAGGTTAATGAGATCTGACTGTACAAACTGATTAATGGGTGCTGGATGATGGGAAGTTAATGGGTACTGATAGGGTGGACAAATGTGGTAATGGGCATTGAATGGGTGAATTGATTAATAGATTCCTGATGGGAATTGAATAACAGATGCTGGTGGTGAATATCCAAATGGGTTCCTGGTGGAGTGATGTTATTGTATGCTAATAGTATCAATGAATGAGTTAATGGCTCCTGGAAACATGAATTGATTAATGGATTTTTGGAGCGAAACGGGTTAATGGGTGCTGTATGGAAGAAGTTAAAGGATGCTGAGTGGGGGGTGAATTGTTAAATGGAGTTGATGGGGGTGAAGATGATTTGAAATGTTGGTTGTTCTGGCTCTGTAATAAAGTATAATACATTTACAGACAGGATAAACATGTGAAAAATTGCTCACCCCATTGTCATAACTTTGGTAAACAAATAAGTGTGGTTTTATGCAAATAGTTTGAATCATTGTATTGGGAATTATGGCAGTTATGGAAAAATTTGCATAGGGCACTCAGAAAACTCGTACCAGTAAAACCCCTGATTAGTTGGTGTGGATCTTGATACCATCAAAAATGCAGCTTTAATTCAATACTGGATTTTTCTTTTACATGTTTTAGATTGTGTAGTCTCATCAGTAATGAAAATATACCGGTCATCCTCTCATTCATCATATCACCAAGCAAATGAATGCATTTCTAGATGGCAAGAAACACAGGAAACTCGAGAACATGCTCACGGAGACTTCATAAGGGTTTTGAGGAGAACACACAAATACAGTTGACAACATTTTGTGGTGATTTTTATTATTTTATTTTCCACCTGGCAACTACAGATGTGTCCATAATAGACTAGTGCTTTTGTGCTACTCAGCATGAGGTACATAGCGTGACATAGATGCTATGCCACAGAAAGCCTGCTTTTGGACATTCACATTTTAGCAGCAAAATACAAACAGGATTGCAGTATACTAAAGGCTTAGAATTTGTACTTTTCTGGCGATCGTAGCAGTGTAAATTAGCACAATGCTGAGTAGTGGGAATCAACGCATGGCTCAGTCATATCAGTCTCTTGCATTTTTCTCAGATTAGCATCATACTGCTGTAACACGCATCATACTACTGTAACACGCATCATACTGCTGTAACACGCAAATCCATTAGTGGTATAGAGTAAACCGGACTCGTACTTTTTGCTTTTATCGCATTGGCAATGCAAAGTATATGCAAATTCAGAAAAACAAATACTGAGGGATGGGATACATTGGATACATGTGTCACATTTGTGATCCGGTCTGAAGATTGACACTGTCTAGGTCGACAATGTTTAGGTCGACCACTATAGGTCGACAGTCACTAGGTCAACAGGGTTGGAAGGTCGACAGGGTTTCTAGGTAGACATGTGCTAGGTCGACAGGTCAAAAGGTCAACATGAGTTTTTCAAGTTTTTTTTTCTTTTTTTAACTTTTTCATACGTAACGATCCACGTGGACTACAATTGGAATGATAATCTATGCCGAGTGAAGCGGTAGTGGAGCAAGGCACCTTGCCTGAAGCATGACGAGCGAACACGGTGCACTAATTTGGCTTCCCGGTCACTGTACGCAGAAAACGGCACACAAAAAAACAAAAAAACATGTCGACCTTTTGACCTGTCGACTTAGCACATGTTGACCTAGAAAACCTATCGACCTTCCAACCCTGTCGATCTACTGACTGTCGACCTATAGTCGACCTAAACACTGTCGATTTGATGATCCACATCCGTCCCATTTTTGTGGTGCACCAAACAGGGCTATTTGGTGTGATTTGAGAATAAGCTAGTGAGGACACATCTGTATGAGTGTGTAACTGGAACCAATAATGCATGTCTGTCACTTAAGAGATATGACTGAGTCTCCTACAATGACAACAATAACTTTGAGCTGGTGCTTGGTTTTCATAATGTGACCATGAGGGATACCAGTATCTTATCTCAGGGCAACACCCATAGCCAAAAAGGGAAAATATGCTAATTGGCAATGTTTGTATGCAAGAGTGAATATTAAATGCAAGAGTGAATATTAAAGAGCTAATACTTCACAATTGGGAAATGAATGTATCATCTTTGCTTTTCCATAGAGATAACAATATCTACAATATGGATTATGTACTGTATTTTCTGTAAATATACCGTCAATGTTGCAGCTGTTTCTTACCAGACATTTGTTTTCCTCTCCAATTTTCAAGACAGCTTGCCATGCTCCTGACACTACTGACACTTTGGGGTATATGCAATTGCGGTCGAATTCCCGAAATTGTCGAATTTCTGGAATTTTTCGCCAACAAAAAAAAAATCGTCAATGCAATTCAGTGCTTTCCGTCAAAAAAAAGGACTTTCAAAATTCGACTTTTTGAAATTCGACTTTTGTCAAATTCGACTTTTCTGCAATGATACAAGTGCTGCAATTCGACCAAAGTGTATTCAATTCAAGTTTGGAAATTTGACAACTGCTTTTAGACAGTAAATTCGTCATTTTCAATCCGCCACACTTTGGAGGGTGAAACCAATAAAAAAAATGTAAAACATTTTTTTTGGTGTTTTTTTTTTTGGTAATAGCATATCTATTTATATTAGAAGGGATTAGGTACTTGGTTTGTCTTTTTTGGAGGCACAAGTATTATTTATATATTTTTAAAATATATTTTTTTTTTAATAGCTGGAACGGTAAAATCAAGGAAAAAAATGGCGTGGGGTCCCCCCTCCAAAGCATAACCAGCCTCGGGCTCTTCGAGCTGGTCCTGGTTCTAAAAATGCGGGGGGGAAATTGACAGGGGATCCCCCGTATTTTTAAAACCAGCACCGGGCTCTGCGCCTGGTGCTGGCGCAAAAAATACGGGGGACAATAAGAGTAGGGGTCCCCCGTATTTTTTACACCAGCATCGGGCTCCACTAGCTGGACAGATAATGCCACAGCCAGGGGTCACTTTTATACAGTGCCCTGCGGCCGTGGCATTAAATATCCAACTAGTCACCCCTGGCCGGGGTACCCTGGGGGAGTGGGGACCCCTTCAATCAAGGGGTGTCCCCCCTTCAGCCACCCAAGGGCCAGGGGTGAAGCCCGAGGCTGTCCCCCCCATCCAAGGGCTGCGGATGGGAGGCTGATAGCCTTGAGAAAAATGTCAGAATATTGTTTTTTCCAGTAGTACTACAAGTCCCAGCAAGCCTTCCCCGCAAGCTGGTACTTGGAGAACCACAAGTACCAGCATGCGGGAGAAAAACGGGCCCGCTGGTACCTGTAGTACTACTGGGGAAAAAATACCCAAATAAAAACAGGACACACACACCGTGACAAGTACAACTTTATTACATACTGCCGACACACACATACTTACCTATGTTGACACGCCGACTGCCACAGTCTCCGACGATCCGAGGGTACCTGTGAAAAAATTATACTCACCTTCCAGCGTCCAGAGATAAATCCACGTCCAGAGTATAATCCAGGTACTTGGCAAAATAACAAAACGCAAAAACCCGTGCCAGCGGACTGAAAGGGGTCCCATATTGACACATGAGACCCCTTTCCCCGAATGCAGAGACCTCTCCGTGACAGCTGTTACTGAAAGGTCTCTTCAGCCAATCAGCGAGTGCAACGTCCTTGCACTCTGCTGATTGGCTCTGCGCGTCTGAGCTCAGACAGCGCATCGCAAAGCCTCTCCATTATATTCAATGGTGGGAACCTTGCGGTTAGCGGTGGGGTCACCCGCCGGTCAGCGGCTGACCGCGGGTAACCCCCCCCGCTGACGGCAAAGTTCCCACCATTGAATATAATGGAGAGAGCTGTGCGATTCGCTGTCACAGCACAGACAGCGCACAGCCAATCAGGTGAGCGCCACGTAGTAGCGCTTCCTGATTGGCTGAAGGGACCTCAGTGACAGGAGTCACGTTGGGTCCCGGCACATTCGGGGAAAGGGGTCTCATGTGTCAATATGGGACCCCTTTCAGTCCGCTGGCACGGGTTTTTGCGTTTTGTTATTTTGCCAAGTACCTGGATTATACTCTGGACGTGGATTTATCTCTGGACGCTGGAAGGTGAGTATAATTTTTTCACAGGTACCCTCGGATCGTCGGAGACTGTGGCAGTCGGCGTGTCAACATAGGTAAGTATGTGTATGTCGGCAGTATGTAATAAAGTTGTACTTGTCACGGTGTGTGTGTCCTGTTTTTATTTGGGTATTTTTTTCCCAGTAGTACTACAGGTACCAGCGGGCCCGTTTTTCTCCCGCATGCTGGTACTTGTGGTTCTCCAAGTACCAGCTTGCGGGGGAGGCTTGCTGGGACTTGTAGTACTACTGGAAAAAACAATATTCTGAAATTTTTCTCAAGGCTATCAGCCTCCCATCCGCAGCCCTTGGATGGGGGGGACAGCCTCGGGCTTCACCCCTGGCCCTTGGGTGGCTGGGGGGGACACCCCTTGATTGACGGGGTCCCCACTCCAACAGGGTACCCCGGCCAGGGGTGACTAGTTGGATATTTAATGCCACGGCCGCAGGGCACTGTATAAAAGTGACCCCCGGCTGTGGCATTATCTGTCCAGCTAGTGGAGCCCGATGCTGGTGTAAAAAATAAGGGGAACCCCTACTCTTTTTGTCCCCCGTATTTTTTGCACCAGCACCAGGTGCAGAGCCCGGTGCTGGTTTTAAAAATACGGGGGATCCCCTGTCAATTTATTCCCTGCATTTTTAGAACCAGGACCAGCTCGAAGAGCCCGAGGCTGGTTATGCTTTGGAGGGGGGACCCCACGCCATTTTTTTCCGTGTTTTTCCCGTTTTTTTTTAATTTGCGGCAAAATACAGCAAATCGGCCGTTTATCGTCCGCGGGAATGTCGAGTCCATTTTTCATTGAATATGGTGAATTCCGGCAGCCACCTGCCGGAATTCACCTGTCGAATTGTGTCGAATTAAAAAAGGCGATAATTTGCCGCGATTCGCCCGCAATTGCATATACCCCTTTATGAACAGGAACATTTCTTCAATAAATACCTCTTCTCTGAAGTGAACACTGGACAAATACTGTCTGGTTAGAAAAAATAAATGTTTTGAAATAGTATGTCAAACTTGACCTTGTATAAAGAAATTGTCACGATCCGGGTATCTGGACGCCATTTCTTACCCATCAGATGCCTCCTAAGGCTGGCTCAGCGCTCCAGGACCGGATCCCATCTGTTATCCTAATGTTCACATTCCTGCATCCTCTCCTGTCTCTCTGAGACGCTGTCACAGTAACGCCTTATTACATCTGGCATGGCGTCTTCCGCGGCCTCCGCCGCCGTCCCTGAGCTTCTGCATGCAGAGTGTCAGAGTGGCGATTACGTCAGCCACGGCCTCCGCTGTGTCCGCGTGGTTGGATGTGCACTTGTCAGCCTGGCGTCTCCTGTCTCCAGTGGCCGGCGCCGCCATTACTGTTTTCATTACCACATGGATTACAAACCAAACTTCCCTCCAAGTGTCTGCATGGGCGCAGCCATCTTGGATTCTGTCAGCTGATCATTTCCTCCAATCTGTTGTCAGTATTGTTAATCTGCATAATTGCCTAGCCAATCCCTTCCTTGCTGCAGGTATAAATACACTGTGCCTGAGCAAGGAAGGCGTCAGTGCTTTGGTTGTCAAACCTAGTTCCTGTTTGTCTCTCTCCTGTGATTGTCTTCCAGGTTCCAGCTCCTGTCTCAAGACTTCCACCATAGAGACCCGCACCAGCATTCCACCTGCGGTGTAGCCTGACTCTCCAATCCATTGTGGATTCATCTGTTTCCAGCTACAACATTACCTGCTTCCAGCTCAGCTTCCAGCAGAGTACAGCTTCCCTTAAAGGGCCGGTGTCCTTTCTACACTTTACCACTCTCCACCGGTATTATTATTTCTCCGCTCTCAAGTTCTACATTTCAGTTATATTTCATCGCTCCCAAGTTCATTTATTATTTAACTGGTTCCAGCCAGTATCCACTCCGTGCTAACAACAGTCTGGTTCCAGCCAGTATCCACAGCAGCTGTTTTACCTTCAGCAACCCAGCTTTTCCTGGAACACCAGCTGGCACAATCCTGGGTTATCTCCATTGCTACAGTCGGGCCTGGTAAGGACTTTCCATCTAGAAGATCATAAGAACTATCTCACACTACCAGTGCCCTGTGGCTCCTGCCATCCTGTAGTACCCAGGAACTGTATTTATTATTTGCTGACTTTTACGTTTTCTTTTACTGCTGCTGTGTTGCGGAGTTGTCATAATAAACATCATTGACTTTTATCTAAGTTGTCGTGGTCACGCCTTCGGGCAGTTATTATTCATGTTACTTACATGTCCAGGGGTCTGATACAACCTCCCAGGTTCCGGTACATCTCAGCCCCTACAACTGAGGCTGCCTCCCGTCAGCTCAGGCCCTCAGTTGTGACAGTAAGCACTGACCTAATGAATCCAGCCGGAGACCAGGATCAAGCGGCCAGGCCGATGCAAGAACTGGCAGCCCGACTAGAACATCAGGAGGCTGCACAGGGCCACATCATCCGCTGTCTCCAGGATCTCTCTACTCGGCTGGATGGGATTCAGACAACTCTCCGTGGATCAGGCGCATCTAGTGCGTCAACCACAGTGACTCCAGCTATAACCCCACCCACCTTACCCATTTCTGCTCCACGTCTTCATCTTCCAACGCCAGCAAAATTTGACGGATCTCCAAGATTCTGCAGGGGATTTCTCAACCAGTGTGAAATTCAGTTTGAGCTACAACCTGGAAATTTTCCCAGTGACCGTACAAAAATTGCCTACATCATCTCTCTTCTCAGTGGCTCCGCCCTTGACTGGGCATCACCGTTATGGGAGAGGTCCGACACCCTGCTATCTTCTTACACTGCATTCGTGTCAACATTCAGGCGCATCTTCGACGAGCCAGGCCGGGTAACCTCAGCTTCATCCGAGATTCTCCGTTTACGCCAGGGGTCACGTACTGTAGGACAATATCTGATACAGTTCCAGATCCTGGCATCCGAACTGGCATGGAACGACGAGGCCCTGTATGCTGCATTCTGGCATGGCTTATCTGAGCTTATTAAAGATGAGTTAGCTACCAGAGACTTACCTTCTAAGTTAGATGAGCTAATCTCACTCTGCACGAAAGTTGATTTACGTTTCAGAGAGAGAGCAACTGAGCGTGGAAGATCATTTGCTCCAAAATCTTCTGCTCCTCCTCCTCGTCAACTGTCACCATCTAAAGATGAGCCCATGCAAATTGGCCGTTCCCGTTTAACTCCTGCTGAGCGCCGAAGACGTCTCTCTGAGTCTCTTTGTCTTTACTGTGCAGCTCCGTCTCACACCATCAATGCCTGTCCCGAACGTCCGGGAAAACTCCAAACCCTAGCTCGCCCAGGAGAGGGCCGGCTAGGAGTAATGATCTCCTCTCCATCTCCTCATGATTGTAATCTCCCAGTCTCGCTTCAAGTTGCTCAACGTTATCGGAACGTCATTGCTCTCCTTGATTCCGGAGCAGCTGGGAACTTTATTACTGAAGCCTATGTTAAACGGTGGTCCCTACCCACCGAGAGACTTCCTTCCTCCTTTTCCTTAACTGCCGTGGATGGCAGTAAAATTTTTGATACTGTTATTGCTCTAAGGACTCTACCAGTTCGTCTGAGAGTGGGAGTTCTTCATTCCGAACTTATTTCACTTTTAGTGATTCCAAGAGCCACACATCCTGTGGTCCTGGGCCTTCCATGGCTCCGTCTTCACAATCCTACAATTGATTGGACGACTACGCAAATCCTGGCATGGGGTTCCTCCTGTGCAGAGACATGTTTGTTTAAAGTATTGCCTGTCTGTTCTTCCTCCCCCAGGTCGTCTGATGTTCCACCTCCTCCATATCAAGATTTCACGGATTTGTTCAGTAAAGCTTCTGCTGATATCCTTCCTCCTCATAGAGAATGGGACTGCCCGATTGATCTCGTTCCAGGGAAGGTTCCACCTCGAGGCCGAACTTATCCGTTGTCTCTGCCTGAGACGCATTCTATGGAGGAATACATTAAAGAGAACCTAGCAAAGGGGTTCATTCGACCTTCTTCTTCCCCAGCCGGCGCAGGCTTCTTTTTTGTAAAAAAGAAAGATGGTGGTCTGCGGCCGTGCATCGACTACAGAGGTTTGAACGACATTACCATCAAGAACCGTTATCCTTTACCCCTGATTACTGAGCTCTTTGACAGAGTTAGCGGAGCTACCATCTTTACAAAGCTGGACTTGCGAGGTGCATACAATCTCATCCGGATCCGTGAGGGTGACGAGTGGAAGACCGCCTTTAACACCCGTGACGGACATTATGAGTACCTCGTCATGCCCTTCGGATTGAGCAATGCTCCAGCTGTCTTCCAGCATTTTGTCAATGAGATTTTCAGAGACATTCTATACCGTCATGTCGTGGTCTATCGAGACGATATCCTCATTTTTGCCAACGATTTAGAGGAACATCGTTTTTGGGTTAAAGAGGTTCTGTCCCGTCTCCGTGTCAATCATCTCTATTGCAAATTAGAAAAATGCGTCTTTGAAGTCAAGTCCATTCCGTTTCTAGGGTACATTGTGTCCGGTTCCGGACTAGAGATGGATCCTGAGAAACTACAAGCAATTCAGAATTGGCCGGTACCCTTAACCCTCAATGGGGTCCAGAGGTTCTTAGGGTTCGCCAATTATTACCGAAAGTTTATACGAGACTTTTCCACCATTGTGGCGCCTATTACTGCTTTCACCAAGAAGGGTGCTAACCCGTCCAAGTGGTCTGAAGAAGCCATGCAAGCTTTTCATCTTTTAAAACAGAGGTTCATCTCTGCGCCTGTCCTGAAACAGCCTGACATCGACTCTCCTTTCATCCTAGAGGTGGATGCCTCCTCCGTTGGAGTAGGAGCGGTGTTATCTCAGAGGGCTAAAGATGGCCATTTACATCCTTGCAGTTTCTTCTCCCGGAAGTTCTCCCCAGCTGAGCGCAACTATGCCATTGGCGACCAGGAGTTGCTAGCCATCAAGCTCGCTCTAGAAGAGTGGAGGTATCTGTTGGAGGGAGCTTCTCATTTAATCACCATACTTACAGACCACAAGAACCTTTTATACCTGAAGGGCGCACAATGTCTCAACCCTCGTCAGGCCAGATGGGCACTTTTCTTTTCCAGGTTCGACTTTAAACTCCAGTTCTGTCCGGGCTCTCAGAATCGCAAGGCCGATGCCCTTTCCCGCTCATGGGAGCAAGAAAATGAGTCAGAGTCTTCAGACAAGCATCCTATTATAAATCCGTTGGCATTCTCCACGGTAGGGATGGACTCTACGCCCCCATCAGGGAAAAGTTTTGTGAAGCCGATGCTAAGGAAGAAGCTCATGCATTGGGCCCATGCTTCCCGTTTTGCCGGACATACAGGTATCCAAAAAACCCTGGAGTTTATCTCTAGGTCCTATTGGTGGCCAACTCTGAAAAAGGACGTCTTGGAGTTTATTGCATCTTGCCCAAAGTGTGCCCAACATAAAGTATCCCGCCAGTCGCCTGCGGAGCAACTGGTTCCACTATCCGTTCCCCGTCGACCATGGACCCACTTGTCGATGGATTTCATTACAGACTTACCCATGTGCAACAAGTTCAATACCATCTGGGTGGTAGTTGACCGGTTCACCAAGATGGCACACTTCATTCCTCTCACCGGTCTTCCGTCAGCTTCCAAGTTGGCTCAAGTATTCATACAAGAGATCTTCCGACTCCACGGTCTTCCTGAAGAAATTATCTCAGATCGAGGAGTTCAATTCACAGCCAAATTCTGGCGAAGTTTATGTCAAGTCCTCCAAGTCAAGCTAAAGTTTTCCACGGCTTACCATCCTCAGACCAATGGTCAAACCGAGAGGGTGAATCAGGACTTGGAGGCCTTCCTCCGCATCTATGTGTCCTCCTCTCAAGATGACTGGGTTCAATTACTTCCCTGGGCCGAGTTCTGTCATAACAACCAGTATCATTCTTCATCTGCTTCAACACCATTCTTCACTAACTTTGGATTCCACCCTAAAGTTCCTGAGTTCCAACCGCTTCCAGCAACTTCTGTTCCCGCAGTGGATATCACCTTGCATCAGTTTGCCAATATCTGGAAGAGCGTACGATCAGCTCTGCTCAAGGCATCGTTCAGGTACAAGAAGTTTGCGGATAAGAAGCGTCGAGCAGTTCCTGCTCTCAAGGTGGGTGATCGGGTATGGTTATCCACGAAGAATTTGAGGTTAAGAGTTCCCAGTATGAAGTTTGCACCTCGCTATATCGGTCCTTTCAAGATTGAACAAGTCATCAATCCTGTTGCTTACAGACTCCAGTTGCCTCCCTTCTTAAAAATACCCAGGACATTCCATGTTTCCCTGTTGAAACCGCTGATCTTGAATCGGTTTCATTCCTCACTTCCTCCAACTCCAAAAGTCCAAACTCAACGAGGCGTTGAGTATGAAGTGGCCAAGATCCTGGACTCACGTCACCGTTACGGTCAACTACAATATCTTATTGACTGGAAGGGTTATGGTCCTGAGGAACGTTCATGGACCAATGCTTCTGATGTCCATGCTCCTGCCTTGGTCCGGAGATTCCATTCCAAGTTTCCTCAAAAGCCAAAGAAGTGTCCTGGGGCCACTCCTAAAGGGGGGGGTGCTGTCACGATCCGGGTATCTGGACGCCATTTCTTACCCATCAGATGCCTCCTAAGGCTGGCTCAGCGCTCCAGGACCGGATCCCATCTGTTATCCTAATGTTCACATTCCTGCATCCTCTCCTGTCTCTCTGAGACGCTGTCACAGTAACGCCTTATTACATCTGGCATGGCGTCTTCCGCGGCCTCCGCCGCCGTCCCTGAGCTTCTGCATGCAGAGTGTCAGAGTGGCGATTACGTCAGCCGCGGCCTCCGCTGTGTCCGCGTGGTTGGATGTGCACTTGTCAGCCTGGCGTCTCCTGTCTCCAGTGGCCGGCGCCGCCATTACTGTTTTCATTACCACATGGATTACAAACCAAACTTCCCTCCAAGTGTCTGCATGGGCGCAGCCATCTTGGATTCTGTCAGCTGATCATTTCCTCCAATCTGTTGTCAGTATTGTTAATCTGCATAATTGCCTAGCCAATCCCTTCCTTGCTGCAGGTATAAATACACTGTGCCTGAGCAAGGAAGGCATCAGTGCTTTGGTTGTCAAACCTAGTTCCTGTTTGTCTCTCTCCTGTGATTGTCTTCCAGGTTCCAGCTCCTGTCTCAAGACTTCCACCATAGAGACCCGCACCAGCATTCCACCTGCGGTGTAGCCTGACTCTCCAATCCATTGTGGATTCATCTGTTTCCAGCTACAACATTACCTGCTTCCAGCTCAGCTTCCAGCAGAGTACAGCTTCCCTTAAAGGGCCGGTGTCCTTTCTACACTTTACCACTCTCCACCGGTATTATTATTTCTCCGCTCTCAAGTTCTACATTTCAGTTATATTTCATCGCTCCCAAGTTCATTTATTATTTAACTGGTTCCAGCCAGTATCCACTCCGTGCTAACAACAGTCTGGTTCCAGCCAGTATCCACAGCAGCTGTTTTACCTTCAGCAACCCAGCTTTTCCTGGAACACCAGCTGGCACAATCCTGGGTTATCTCCATTGCTACAGTCGGGCCTGGTAAGGACTTTCCATCTAGAAGATCATAAGAACTATCTCACACTACCAGTGCCCTGTGGCTCCTGCCATCCTGTAGTACCCAGGAACTGTATTTATTATTTGCTGACTTTTACGTTTTCTTTTACTGCTGCTGTGTTGCGGAGTTGTCATAATAAACATCATTGACTTTTATCTAAGTTGTCGTGGTCACGCCTTCGGGCAGTTATTATTCATGTTACTTACATGTCCAGGGGTCTGATACAACCTCCCAGGTTCCGGTACATCTCAGCCCCTACAACTGAGGCTGCCTCCCGTCAGCTCAGGCCCTCAGTTGTGACAGAAATCTTTGAAGGAACAATTATTTTCATTGGACTAATATAATAACTTGAGAAGAAGCTTTTGTGAAGGATAGAATCATCCTATTGGTCTGAAACAGAACATGTCATCCTCTCCCAAATCCCATACTTTAATTGTCAAAGAGGTTTCTGCGTCTTATTCCTATCATTAGGCATTGATTTCCAGTTTCCAGGCCTAATAGTGAATTACTCCTTTCCCTGGTGTGTTTGGGGCAGAATTTTTGCAAGTCAACCCTTGGTAGAGCTACAAATCCTGAAGGGTCCAGCTAGGGTGGTGGCATTGGCGTTTCTATAATCGGTGCAGTGTGCGGTGCACACGGGCCCCTGAGTCCAGGGGGGCCCACACCGCACACACTGCACCAATTTCTCCTATACTTACCTTTCCGGAGTCCATCGCTGACCGTGTGTGGGCCTCCTTCTCTCCCGAAGCCGTCGCGCCGCTGCTAGCGCACTGACCACTAGAGACTCTGGCACAGTGCCAGAGTCTACAGCGCATGCGCAGGACTCTGGAAAAATGGCACGGCAGCCATTTTTCATAGTCCTGCGCATGCACTGTAGACTCTGGCACTGTGCCAGAGTCTAGAGCGCTGAGAGCGCTAGCAGTGGTGTGACGGCTACGGGAGAGGAGGGGGCCCACACACGGAGTCTGCACACGGGTCCCCTCCTCTCTAGAGACATCCCTGGGTGGTGGCACTGCGGCACTGAGTCCATAAATACCATATAGTCAAATCCAGATATGCAAAGATACCGAGGGCTACATCTGTACAATTGTGTATATACAGTAGTAATAGCTCACTGTACACAAACAGCTACTAATACAAACAAACTATTAAAAGTGCTATAAAGGTCAGTAGACATTGTCTACGGACTCAAAGCTACTATTGAGGCTTCCTTGCTCTGGGTGTCTGGATGGACTCTAATCAAATTTAGAAGTTACCCACTTTCATAAGGAGTTCCATGAGAAATGTCCTTGCATATTAAACAAAGTTTCATCTTCCACAGTGGAATCGGCACTGCCTTGTTATTTGCTCCAAAGAATACTGAGGGTTTATTAAGAGTTGTTAGCAAACCAAAAAGCACACTAATGGGCAAAACCATATTGCACTGCAGGTGGGGCAGATGTAACATGTGCAAAGAGAGTTAGATTTGGGTGGGGGGTGTTCAAACTGAAATCTAAATTGCAGTGTAAAAATAAAACAGCCAGTATTTTCCATGCACATAAACAATATAACCCACTCAAATCTAACTGTCTCTGCACATGTTACATCTGCCCCTCCTGCAGTGCATGGTTTTGCCCAATTGCTATCTTTTTTGGTTTGATAACAACTCTGAATAACCCCCACTGTGTGCAGTGTAGCAGGCTCAGGATTGTTATCACAACCCTTGAAACCATTGTTTACTTTTCACACTGCTGAATGGGTAAAGTTTTTTTTTTTTTTTACCATCTTCTGAATTGTTGAATACAGGTTGAGTATCCCTTATCCAAAATGCTTGGAACCAGAAATACAGTATTTTAGATATCAGATTTTTCCGTGTTTTGGAATAATTGCACACCATAATGAGATATCATGGTGATGGGACCCAAGTCTAATCACAGAATGCATTTATGTTTCATATACACCTTATACACACAGCCTAATGGTAATTTTAGCTAATATTTTTAATAACTGTGCATTAAACAAAGTGTGTGTACATTCACATAATTCATTTATGTTTCATATACACCTTATATACACAGCCTGAAGGTCATTTAATACAATATTTTTTATAACTTTGTATATTAAACAAAATTTGTGTACATTGAGCCATCAGAAAACAAAGGTTTCACTATCTCACCTTCACTCAAAAAATTCTTTATTTCGGAATATTCCGTATTTCGGAATATTTGGATATGGGATACTCATTCTGTATATTGGGGGTCATTCCGAGTTGTTCGCACGCAAGCTGCTTTTAGCAGCTTTACACACGCTAAGCCGCCGCCTACTGGGAGTGAATCTTAGCTTCTTAAAATTGCGAACGAAAGATTCTCTAAATTGCGACCACACACCTCTTAGCAGTTTCTGAGTAGCTCCAGACTTACTCGGCATCTGCGATCAGTTCATTGCTTGTCGTTCCTGGTTTGACGTCACAAACACACCCAGCGTTCGCCCAGACACTCCTCCGTTTCTCCAGCCACTCCCGCGTTTTTCCCAGAAACGGTAGTGTTTTTTCGCACACACCCATAAAACGTCCAGTTTCCGCCCAGAAACACCCACTTCCTGTCAATCACACTCCGATCACCAGAACGAAGAAAATACCTCGTAATGCCGTGAGTAAAATTCCTAACTGCATAGCAAATTTACTTGGCGCAGTCGCAGTGCGGACATTGCGCATGCGCATTAGCGACTAATCGCTCCGTTGCGAGAAAAAAATACAGAGCGAACAACTCGGAATGACCCCCATTGTTATAAGCTAAACTAACGAGTCATATTAGGCATTAGGTTCAATGAATGCTTTTCGTATACCCAACGACTGCATTTCTAAGATTTACAGTATATTATATATTTGATGTGTATGTTCTACTATGAGTTTTAACTATCTGAATGCTATCAATATTTACATTTCTTTCTTATATTAATGACTTTCTTCTGAGTGTTGCTAACAATTATCTGGGCTACAGCGCAGATTTTTGTGTTTTTGTTCAGTTTGCAGAAAAAGAATCCTCTTTTCGCAGATACAGCTGATATCCACAGTAATTTAGCTTTTTCAATTCAGTTTATAATTTACATTGGATTGCACCAGTGGTAGTCATTTTTTGAGTTTTTGCACTAATATTATAAATAAATGAAACTCTTGTCTTATGAATGTACTAAGTGAACTGTTGAAATGGCTAACCAATCAGAGACTCACGTGTAATCGGACATATGCACCAGGTTTATGCAGGAGGAACCAGTAGCATATGTGCTTAGTTTATGCCAAGAGGGAGACTCAAATGTCCTCAACCTGTGACTGCTTACCCCTTCCCACCTCTGTTCTACTTCTTTAAACATAGGGAGTATTACGTATAATTTGCAGCAGAATCTGCATACAGATGCACGTATAAAGGGAGGTACACACGGAGAGATACGTTCTAAAAATCAAAGCAATCTGACTAAATTGCTTAGATTTTAAGCACGGATCTCTTGTGTGTATGCCCCACAGCAATAGCAATGCGCGGCCCCGCTCCTAGATACAGCCATGCTAGATTGGCCTGCATGCTGTGCTGAGCGGGGGGAGAGATGTGTGCTGAGCGGTCACTGATAGATCACTCAGTACACATCTCTCGACGAGTGTACTGGCCTTAAGTCTTTTTTGAGTACATGCGTGTTACCTACTGTATTAACATTTTATGAAGTTCAACTCTATATGAGCCTGTTTTCACACAAATGCCACAAATATACTGTAAGTGCTAATGCAAGATAGAAGTAGAGATGTGCACCAACCCCTATATTTTGGTTTTGGTTTGAATTTCATCCTCATGTTTTGGTTATGGTTTTATAAAAAAAGAACCTCATGTGTTTTGGCTTTGGATCTACTGTATATCTTTTTTTTAGAGATGAGCGGGTTCGGTTCTCCAAGATACGAACACCCCTGAACTTCACCTATTTTACACGGTTCCGATGCAGCCTCGGATCTTCCCGCCTTGCTCGGTTAACCCGAACGCACCCGAACGTCATCATCCCGCTGTCGGATTCTCGCAAGATTCGTATTCTATATAAAGAGCCGAGCGTCGCCACCATTTTCACTCGTGCATTGGAGATTGAACGGAGAGGACGTGGCTGCGTTCTCTGCCTGAAAAGCTCCGTAATCTGTGCTCAGTGTGCTGCAAATATCTGTGCTCAGTGTGCTGCAAATATCTGTGCTCAGTGTGCTGAAAATATCTACGTTCTCTGCCTGAAAACGCTCCATATCTGTGCTCAGTGTGCTGCAAATATCTGTGCTCAGTGTGCTTTATTGTGGGGACTGGGGACCACCAGTATAATAGTAGTACAGTACAGTAGGCCATTGCTGTATCTTGCAGCTCTGTGTCACTGCAAGTATCCATTCCATATCTGTGCTGCATTATTGTGAGCTGTACATATAGTATTACAGTGCAGCATTTTGGTGACCAACAGAAATTAGTTGTACAGTAGGCCATTGCTGTATCTTGCAGCTCTGTGTCATTGCAAGTATCCAATTCATATCTGTGCTGCATTATTGTGAGCAGTATATATAGTATTACAGTGCAGCATTTTGGTGACCAACAGTATACATATATAGTACAGTACAGTAGGCCATTGCTGTTGATATATTACTCGCATATAATTCCACACATTAAAAAATGGAGAACAAAAATGTGGAGAGTAAAATAGGGAAAGATCAAGATCCACTTCCACCTCATGCTGAAGGTGTTGCCACTAGTCATGGCCGAGACGATGAAATGCCATCAACGTCGTCTGCCAAGGCCGATGCCCAATGTCATAGTAGAGAGCATGTAAAATCCAAACAACTAAAGTTCAGTAAAATGACCCAAAAATCTAAATTAAAAGCGTCTGAGGAGAAGCGTAAACTTGCCAATATGCCATTTACGACACGGAGTGGCAAGGAAAGGCTGGGGCCCTGGCCTATGTTCATGACTAGTGGTTCAGCTTCACATGAGGATGGAAGCACTCATCCTCCCGCTAGAAAACTGAAAAGAGTTAAGATGGCAAAAGCACAGCAAAGAACTGTGCGTTCTTCTAAATCACAAATCCCCAAGGAGAGTCCAATTGTGTCGGTTGCGATGCCTGACCTTCCCAACACTGGACGGGAAGAGCTGGCACCTTTCACCATTTGCACGCCCCCTGCAAGTGCTGGAAGGAGCACCCGCAGTCCAGTTCCTGATAGTCAAATTGAAGATGTCACTGTTGAAGTACACCAGGATGAGGATATGGGCGTTGCTAGCGCTGAGGAGGAAACTGACAAGGAGGATTCTGATGGTGAGGTGGTTTTTTTAAGTCAGGCACCCGGGGAGACACCTGTTATCTGTGGGATGAATATGGCCATTAACATGCCTGGTCAAATTACAAAAAAAATCACCTCTTCGGTGTGGAATAATTTTTTACAGAAAAGCGGACAACAGGTGTCAAGCCGTGTGTTGCCTTTGTCAAGCTGTAATAAGTAGGGGTAAGGACGTTAACCACCTAGGAACATCCTCCCTTATACGTCACCTGGAGCGCATTCATCAGAAGTCATTGACAAGTTCAAAAACTTTGGGTGACAGCGGAAGCAGTCCACTGACAACTAAATCTCTTCCTCTTGTACCCAAGCTCCCGCAAACCACACCACCAACTCCCTCAGTGTCAATTTCCTCCTTAGACAGGAACGCCAATAGTCCTGCAAGCCATGTCACTGGCAAGTCTGACGAGTCCTCTCCTAACTGGGATTCCTCCGATGGATCCTTGAGTGTAACGCCTACTACTGCTGGTGCTGCTGTTGTTGCTGCTGGGAGTCGATTGTCATCCCAGAGGGGAAGTCGGAAGACCACTTGTACTACTTCCAGTAAGCAATTGACTGTCCAACAGTCCTTTGCGAGGAAGATGAAATATCACAGCAGTCATCCTGCTGCAAAGCAGATAACTCAGGCCTTGGCAGCTGTGGTGGTGTTAAACGTGTGTCCGGTATCCACTGTTAATTCACAGGGAATTAGACAATTTATTGAGTTAGTGTGTCCCCGGTACCAAATACCATCTAGGTTCCACTTCTCTAGGCAGGCGATACCGAAAATGTACACAGACGTCAGAAAAAGAGTCATTAGTGTCCTAAAAAATGCAGTTGTACCCAATGTCCACTTAACCACGGACATGTGGACAAGTAGAGCAGGGCAGACTCAGGACTATATGTCTGTAACAGCCCACTGGGTAGATGTATTGCCTCCCGCAGCAAGAACAGCAGCGGCGGCACCAGTAGCAGCATCTCGCAAACGCCAACTCGTTCCTAGGCAGGCTATGCTTTGTATCACTACTTTCCATAAGAGGCACACAGCTGACAACCTCTTACGGAAACTGAGGAACATCATCGCAGAATGGCTTACCCCAATTGGACTCTCCTGGGGATTTGTGATTTCGGACAACGCCACCAATATTGTGCGTGCATTACATGTGGGCAAATTCCAGCACGTCCCATGTTTTGCACATACATTGAATTTGGTGGTGCAGATTTATTTAAAAAATGACAGGGGTGTGCAAGAGATGCTGTTGGTGGCCCGAAGAATTGCGGGCCACTTTCGGCATTCAGCCACTGCGTGCTGAAGACTGGAGCACCAGCAAACACTCCTGAACCTGCCCCGCCATCATCTGAAGCAAGAGGTGGTAACGAGGTGGAATTCAACCCTCTATATGCTTCAGAGGATGGAGGAGCAGCAAAAGGCCATTCAAGCCTATACATCTGCCTACGATATAGGCAAAGGAGGGGGAATGCACCTGACTCAAGCGCAGTGGAGAATGATTTCAACGTTGTGCAAGGTTCTGCAACCCTTTGAACTTGCCACACGTGAAGTCAGTTCAGACACTGCCAGCCTGAGTCAGGTCATTCCCCTCATCAGGCTTTTGCAGAAGCAGCTGGAGAGATTGAAGGAGGAGCTAAAACGGAGCGATTCCGCTAGGCATGTAGACTTATGGATGAAGCCCTTAATTCGCTTAACCAGGATTCACGGGTGGTCAATCTGTTGAAATCAGAGCACTACATTTTGGCCATCCGAGGTTTAAAGCCTACGTTGTATCTCTCTTTCCAGCAGACACAAGTGTGCAGAGGTGCAAAGACCTGCTGGTGAGACACTTGTCAAGTCAAGCGGAACGTGACCTGTCAACAGCTCCTCCTTCACATTCTCCCGCAACTGGGGTTGTGAGGAAAAGGCTAAGAATTCCAAGCCCACCCGCTGGTGGTGATGCAGGGCAGTCTGGGGTGAGTGCTGACATCTGGTCCAGACTGAAGGACCTGCCAACGATTACTGACATGTCGTCTACTGTCACTGCATATGATTCTGTCACCTTTGAAAGAATGGTGGAGGATTATATGAGTGACTGCATCCAAGTAGGCACATCAGACAGTCCATACGTATACTGGCAGGAAAAAGAGGCAATTTGGAGGCTATTGCACAAATAGGCTTTATTTTACCTAAGTTGCCTTCCCTCCAGTGTGTACTCCGAAAGAGTGTTTAGTGCAGCCGGTCACCTTGTCAGCAATCGGCGTACGAGGATACTTCCAGAAAATGTGGAGAAGATGATGTTCATCAAAATGAATTATAATCAATTCCTCCGTGGAGACATTCACCAGCAATTGCCTCCAGAAAGTACACAGGGTCCTGAGAGGGTGGATTCCAGTGGGGACAAATTAATACTCTGTTAGGAGGATGTACACAGTGAAAGGGGTGAGGAATCGGACGATTAGGAGTAGGTGGACATCTTGCCTCTGTAGAGCCAGTTTGTGCAAGGAGAGATTGATTGCTTCTTTTTTGGTGGGGTCCCAAACCAACCAGTCATTTCAGCCACAGTCGTGTGGCAGACCCTGTCGCTGAAATTATGGGTTCGTTAAAGTGTGCATGTCCTGTTTATACAACATAAGGGTGGGTGGGAGGGCCCAAGGACAATTCTTATTACTGATGTCTCCTTTGTGGCCGGACATGAGCAGTGCCTGCAGCAGGGACCATGAAATGGAGAATTAACAGGAGCACCAGGGGGAGCATGAAGAAGCCCCCAGATGAGGAATAGGTTGAGAGGGTGACGCTGCAGGGGGTAACGCCTTCACCACTATCACAGGTGAGAGTGCACTGCTGTGGCAGTGCCAGGTGTGGGCTGTGGGCCAGGAAAAAGTGCTGCTGTGGGCACACACAGTGAGGTGTCACTGGGGCTTGGTCACCCTTAGTGCACTGATGTGGAATTGACATATGCTGCAGCACTTGTTCCCAGAATGAGTAGTATGCTATAGACCAGTGGTCTCCAACCTTAATTGGGGTGTGAGCTACTTTCGGAAAATAAAACCTCTGAAGGAGCTATCCCCTCCCCCCAGTGCGCGTGTGCATTCCTGCAATAGTGGGTGTGGCCTCGCAAAAGTGGGTGTGGCCTCACAACTACAAGTAATGCCCCCCCGCGTAGTGCCACACAACTACAAGTAATGCCCCCCCCCCGCGTAGTGCCAGATACACAAATAATGCCTCACAGCAGTTCCAGATACACAAATAATGCCCCCAGCAGTGCCAGATACACAAATAATGCCCCTCAGCAGTGCCAGATACAATGCCCCCACCAGTGCCAGATACAATTCCCCCCGCAGTGCCATTTAAAATTACCCCCGCAGCGCCAGATAAATTGCCCCCCCACAAGTGTCCGATACAGTGCCCCACAAAGTGCTAATCCAGTATGAGGGATGGAAGGGGAGGAGAGCGCAGCGCGCGCCTCTCCTGTGAGGTCCGTAGAGCAGTTTCGGTGAGGGTGACAGTCTCCGGTGGCGGCGGGCATTTAAAATATGGTGCAGGTAAGTGAACCAATCAAAATTCGCGGCCCAGCAGCCAACCAGGTGCCGCCACTGCCGGTCCACAAGCTCTGATTGGCTG
The DNA here is from genome assembly GCF_028390025.1 of Pseudophryne corroboree. Classification (NCBI taxonomy): domain Eukaryota; kingdom Metazoa; phylum Chordata; class Amphibia; order Anura; family Myobatrachidae; genus Pseudophryne; species Pseudophryne corroboree. The sequence continues at coordinate 456,170,702 of NC_086445.1, read as the reverse complement.
ACGACCGGCACCATATTAAAAATGAAGGGAGGAGGCGTGCCAGTGACTGCCCAAGCCCATGCGCTCTGTGAGCTACGGAAAATACTACGGTGAGCTACGGGTTGGAGATCACTGCTATAGACGCTCTATTGATCATCCATTCTAACTAGCAAATTGAAGGGCACAGCTGGAATTGGGCTTCTGCCATTCATGTCAGTAGTAAAGATCTTTATCAAAGCTCTCTGTGATACAATTCAGGTGTAGTTACCCTGCTTGTATGGGTCTTCCTGATTGTCTTTATATAATCCTCACTATATAGGATGTTCTGGCATCATACCCTTTCACACTTTACATACATAAGGTGTCCTGTACATTTTTCTGGGATAAAACACTTCTACATAGGACCATTCGAGGCAGCTCCATGCAGCATTCTCGCTAGGTGGCCAGACATCTTGTGATCTGGAATACACTTGGCATATTTGCAGTAGCATGAAACAGGATTACTAAAGATGGGCTCACCAAACACTTTATATTTCCATTGTCAAGCAAGCTTCTGGAAAACTACTACTGTATGGGCATAATGAGAGTAAGGGAACTGCTAAACTGTGGGCATAATATGAAAGGGGCACTACTACTGTGTGGCAATAATGTGTAAGGAGCATTAGTACTGTGGACATAATGTGTAAAGGGCACTACTCCTATTTAACATAAAGTGTATAAGGGCTACTACTTTGTAGCATGACATTAATAAGGGACACTGCTGTGCAGTTTAATTTGAATTGGTACTTTTGTGTGGCCATGCCTCTTCTCCACAAAACCACACCCCTTTTTAGGCAAACAAATCTTTACTATTTCAAATATGAGTAGGCGCCACTCCCTTACTTTGCCTGGGGTGCTCAGACCTGTAGATACGCCCCTGGCCCTTTGGTATCTCCATGCTCCCTGTATTTTATGAAAAGCTTTTCTGTACTTCATTGTTTCTGTACTGAGGCCCTCATTCCGAGTTGTTCGCTCGCTAGCTGCTTTTAGCAGCTTTGCACATGCTAAGCCGCCGCCTACTGGGAGTGTATTTTAGCATAGCAGAATTGCGAACGAAAGATTCGCATAATTGCGAATAGAAATTTCTTTGCAGTTTCTGAGTAGCTCGGGACTTACTCTGCCACTGCGATCAGTTCAGTCAGTTTCGTTCCTGGTTTGACGTCACAAACACACCCAGCGTTCGACCAGACACTCCCCCGTTTCTCTAGCCACTCCCGCGTTTTTCCCAGAAACGGCAGCGTTTTTCCGCACACACCCATAAAACGGCCAGTTTCCGCCCAGAAACACCCACTTCCTGTCAATCACACTCCGATCACCAGAACAAAGAAATTTCTTCGTTAAGCCGTGAGTAAAATACCTAACTTTTTGGCAAATTTACTTGGCGCAGACGCACTGCGAACATTGCGCATGCGCAGTTTGCGACAAATCGCTCCGTTGCGAAAACCACTAACGAGTGAACAACTCGGAATGAGGGCCTGAGTCTGTATTATGTTCATTCTATATGTTAAGCACCTTGGGGGAGATTCAAATGTTTGAAATGTCGGTTTAGTGTCTGTTTTTTCCTGTCTATTAGATAGGAAAAAACAGACTCCCAACTGACTTTTCAAACATTTGAATCTCCCCCTTGAGTCCTGTTGGAGAAAGAGCGCTATATAGATCAAATTATTATTATTATTATTATTAAATCACAATCTGTTTTGCAGCCACTAAGAGAAAAAGCCATAAAAGAGTATAATAGCAATATCCAAGGATTCCTGGCAAGGATTGATGGTACTGATTAATGTATTGATTACTTTAATTGAATAATTTAGAATTAAAAAAATCACAACAATCTGTTTTAGAGCCACTAAGAGAAAAAGGCCATGAAAGAGTGCAATTTTAGTAGCCAATAAGTCCTGCCAAGGGTTGAAAATACTGATTAATAGTTTGAAAAATGTAATTGATTACTTTAAAATAAAAATTCCTAACACCCTGTTTTGCAGCCAGTAAGAGAAAAGGCCATTAAGAGTACAATGTTAGTAGCCAAGGATTCCCGAAAAAAGGGTTGAAACTGATTCATTTACTGAATCATTTAGAATAAAAAGTCACAACACTCTGTTTTGCAACCACTAAGAGAAAAGGCAATAAAAGCGTACAATGGTAATAGCCAAGGATTCCTGACAAGGGTTGAAAGTACTTATTAATATATTGACTATTTTAATTGATTAATTTACATAAAAATAATTCAGAACAATCTGTTTTACTGCCACTAATAGAAAAGGTCATAAAATAGTACAATGTTAATAGCTAAGGATTCCGCTTAAAAGAACTGATTCATTTATTGATAAATGTATTGATTAATTTAGACTAAAATAAAATCACAATCTGTGATTGTAACAGTGACACCTACTGAACGCTATTTTGTAAGTACAGTGTCTGAACAACACACATGTTTTATTTTTTTAACACTGCGATTCACAGTGCTATTAGTAATGGTGGCACCTACTGAATATAATTTTTAAGTACAGTGCCTGAATAGCAACACACACATTTTTTTTTTCTACACTGCAGTTAGTAATGGTGGCACATACTTTTAAGTCTGAACAACACACATTTTTGGGGGGATTTTTTTTTTGCAATGATTTGCCTAACACTGTTCAGTCACACTGCAGCCCACAGTCCTTAATTTATGACACTGACAGTTCTACACAGTCACAAACAGTGCTGCAGCCCACAGCCCTAGTCCAATGATGATGATGATGATACTGACACAGTAGCCCACAGACCTTCACTGATGACCATTGCTTAAAGTGGTCCTAGAGAGGTGGTGGATCTCACCCCCCCAATACCCACTGTAGTGGTAGTGCCCACAGTTGTAGTACCCCTTATGTAGAGCCCATAGTATTGGTGCACCTTATACAGTGCCCATAGTAGTAGTGCCCCTTATGTCCCCAGGAGTGATGCCCCTTATTAAGTGCCTCCTATGCAATGCTCTCATTAGTAGTGCCCCCACTAGTAATGCCCCCATAGTTATTCCCCCTTTAGTTATGTCCCCAGTAGATATGCCCCCTGTAGATATGTCCCAATAGATATGCTCCCTGTATTTATGCCCTCCAGTAGACATGCCCACTGTAGATATGCCTGCTGTAGATATGACCTCAGTAGATATCTCCCCAGTAGTTGTGCCCACAGTTGGTTTGACCCCAGCAGATATGCCCCCAGTTAGTTTGCCCACAGTTGGTTTGCCCCCAGTAGTTATTCCCCAGTTGGTTTGCCCCCAGTAGTTATGCCTCCAGTTGGTTTGCACCCCAGTAGATATGCCCCCAGTTTCCTCCTCTAGTAGCGCTGCTTACACACACACACACAAACACACACACACACACACACACACACACACACACACAAAAAGCCTGGTTTCACACAAATGCCAACAATATATGTGCTAATTCAAGATACGAGTAGAGATGTGTGCCAACCCCCATATTTTGGTTTTGGTTCGAATTTCATCCTCATGTGCCCCGTATGCAATGGTCTCATTAGTAGTGCCCCAGTAGTTATGCCCCTTATAGATATGCCCCCAGTAGTTATCCCCCCAGTAGATATGCCCCCATTTGGTTTGCACCCAGTAGTTATTCCCCCAGTTGGTTTGCCCCCAGTAGTTATGCCCCCAGTTGGTTTGTCCACAGTAGTTATACCCCCACTAGTTATGCCCCCAGTTGGTTTGCCCACAGTAGCTATGCCCCCAGTTGGTTTGCCCCCAGTAGTTATGCCCCCAGTTAGTTTGCCCACAGTAGATATGCCCCCAGTAGTTATGCCCCCAGTTGGTTTGTCCCCAGTAGTTAGGACCCCAGTTGGTTTTCCCCCATTAGTTATGACCCCAGTAGTTATTACCCAGTTGGTTTGCCCCCAGCAGTTATGCCTCCAGTTGGCTTGCCCCCAGCAGTTATGCCCCGGTTGGTTTGCCCGAGTTGGTTTGCACCCAGTTGGTTTGCCCCCAGTAGTTATGCCCCCAGTTGGTTTTCCCCCAGTAGTAATGCCTCCAGTTGGTTTGCCCCCCATTAGATATGCCCACAGTTGGTTTGCCCCCCTCTAGTAGCGCTGCTTACACACACAAAAAAAACCCAACACAATACTCACCAGTCCTGCTCCTACTTCCGGACCGCATCCTCCATCTGGTGCCCACTACTCGGAACTATGGAAGAGACTTCATGACATATTTCCCATAGTGCACAGCCACACACTGCCAGAGCTCAGGATTGAGCTCAGGCTTCCAGCTGCCACTGAGTGGAAGGAGCCGGCGTCCACTGGTAACACAGTCTCAGCGGCCTCCCGGCATTTCCCTGGGTCAGGTGAGCCGGAGGAGGCGGAACTGCGTTTCATTTCCAAATGGAACTGGTGGAATGCAGTTCCGCCTGTTCCGACTCACTTTAACTTCTGATGATGACAGTCTGACACAGTCAAAGACAGTGTTGCAGCCCTAGTTCAATAATGACACTTAGAGTTATACAGTAGCCCACCGACCTTACTGTGGGCTACAGTAACTAACACACTGCAGTCCGCCCCACACTCTCTCCCTTCAGCATTCTGCGTGAAATGGCATCAAAACCACTAGGGAGGGACTTTTATTGAATCCAAAACACCCAAGTGTTCCAACACCAGGAAGATGACTTTTTTGCTGAGTTTTCGGATCCGAGCTTGGTGGGAAATACCAAACAGGGACTCGGAAATTAGAGATGAGCTGGTTTGGTTCTCAGAGAACTGAACCCTACCGGACTTCACCACCCAAGCCCGGATCCGAGTCAGGCTCAGGTTTTCCCACCTGACATGGAAACAAGAACAAGGCAAAACGTCATCATCCCGGTGTCAGATTCTCGTTGGGTTTGGATTCCATATAAGGAGCAGCGCGTCACCGCCATTTTCATAAATCCAGTGATCCTGCTGTATAAATCCAGTGAACCTGCCATATAATTCCAGTGATCCTGCTGTATAATTCCATATAAATCCATATAATTCTGTATAAGTCCAGTCCAGTGGTGCTGCCATATAAGTTCAGTGGTGCTTGCCTGTGCTGTATATTATTTACTCCAAATAAAGGGGTTACTAATATTTAATCCAAATAATTTTCACAGGGTTTGCCCTGTGTGGTGTATAGATACGCTCTCCTGTACCGCATATTGTTACATAACTCCAGAAAGGTAATGGAGAACAAAAATTTGGAGGATAAAATAGGTAAAGATCAATAACCACTTCCTCCTAGTGCTGAAGCTGCTGCCACTAGTCATGACATAGATGATGAAATCCCATCAACGTCGTCTGCCAAGGCCGATGCCCAATGTGATAGTAGCGTGCATGTAAAATCCAAAAAGCCAAAGTTCAGTAAAAAGACCCAAAAAAGAAATTTAAATGGTCTGAGGAGAAACGTAAACTTGCCAATATGCCATTTACGACACGGAGTTGCCAGAAATGGCTAAGGCCCTGGCCTATGTTCATGACTAGTGGTTCAGCTTCACATGATGATGGAAGCCCTCATCTCCCACTGGAAAAAATGATAAGAGTTAAGCTGGACAAACCCCAAAAAGAACTGTGCGTTCTAAGATGGTATCACAAATCCCCAAGGAGAGTCCAAGTGTGTCGGCGGTTGCAAAGCCTGACCTTCCCAACACTGGACGGGAAAAGGTGGCTCCTTCCACCATTTGCATGCCCCCTGCAAGTGCTGGAAGGAGCACCCACAGTCCAGTTTCTAATATTCAAATTAAAGATGTCACTGTTTGTTACGCACACCAGTGCTAACAGGAGTATACCGGTGTATGAACAGAGAGGGATGCGAGGCAAAACGAACTCACAGACAGTATAACACAACATACATAGGAGGTGATGGAATAACTAATAAACACAAAATGAACGGGGAAGCCCAAAGGCTCAGGAATTGGGTATCTCCCTAGTGTCAGGAATGCTCAGATGGAATAGAGCGGACAATGAAGCGAGATGTAGTGATTTAACATGTGGAGCACCCAAAATGATGTTGCTAAGAGCAACAGGAAAAACCCCAAAGGGTTATCAACGGGTGTGGGAATAAACTCCTTGGTCAGAGATAGAAATATAGACACAAGGAGAGTATCCACAATCCTAACCCCCACTTGCAGGGCACAGGTTCAGCTTACTGCCACTAAACTGACACCTGGACGCCCTGCACAGTGAGGGAGGATTAAGCAAGCAGGTCTGAGAGTACAGCCGCAAACCTGCTGGGTTCACAGAATAGCAAAAGAACCCCAGCAGGTTAAACAACTGACTCCAGTCTTACTGCTAGGTCCGGATTGGCAGAATGAAGTACCGAATCCCAAGGCCTATTCGCAGTAAGCAACAAGTAAATACAAAGTCACACAGTACTAGCTAACTCTCTGGAACTGACTAACAAACAAAGATTCAGCAGCATTTGCCTAGCCTGAGAGGATGGTTTATATAGCAGGTGCTGTCCACGCCCCACTCAGACCTCACAGACTGTGAGCACAAAACCAGCGCCGGATTCCCTGCCGTGCACAGAGCCTGTAACCACTACACAGTAAAAACCCGGACCGGAGTAGCAGCTGCGCTCAGGTTACTTCGCTAACACTTGCCTCCCGGTTGCCATGGCGACGTGGCAGTACAGAACAGGAGATCCTAACAGTACCCCCCCTCTGACGAGGGGTCAAAGAACCCCTACCACCGGGTTTATCGGGGAACTGCGAGAAGAAAGAGCGTATCAGTCTGGGGGCATGAAGATCACAACTGCGCACCCACGACCGCTCCTCCGGGCCATACCCCTTCCAGTGCACCAAAAATGACAGCCGACCCCGAACCATCTTGGAGTCAAGAACCCTTTCAACCACAAACTCCCTCTGACCCCGTATCAGAAGAGGAGAAGGTCTTCCACTGGAAGAAGGATTACTAACCGCCAGTTTTAAAAGGGAACAATGAAATGTTTTATTGATACCCAATGAACGGGGCAGATCTAACTGAAATGCCACCGGATTGATAACCCTGGTGATCTTATAAGGGCCGATGAACCGGGGGCCTAACTTATGAGATGGCTGTCTCAACTTCAAATTCTTGGTGGACAACCAGACGAAGTCTCCTAATTTAAAGCTGCAGGGTCTTCTCCGCTTATCAAAAACCCTTTTGGTCACTAATGACACAGACACAAGGGCTTTCTTAACTTTCCTCCAAATACCCCTAAGGGCCGAAACCACAGAGGAACCACCAGGCGTGGAATCCAGGGGGTCAAAAGAATTGGCCTTAGGATGATGCCCATACTCACAAAGGAAGGGAGAAATCCCTGTAGCAGAGTGAGCCGCGTTGTTATAGGCAAACTCCGCCATGGACAGATGAGCAACCCAGTCAGTATGACACTTGGAGACATAACACCTGAGGAACTGCTCCAAGGACTGGTTCACCCTCTCAGTCTGCCCATTAGACTGTGAATGGTAGCCTGACGACAAGCTCACAGAAATCTGGAGATCAGAACAAAATGCCCTCCAGAATTTGGCCACAAACTGGGATCCACGGTAAGAGACCACATCAAGTGGCAACCCGTGGAGGCGCACAACATGCTGCATAAATAACTCAGACAGGCGTCTGGCCGATGGCAACCCAACCAGTGGAACGAAATGCGCCATCTTCGAAAACCTGTCAACGACAACCCAAATGGCTGTCATCCCCGAGGATTTGGGCAAGTCCACCACAAAATCCATGGAAATGTGGGTCCATGGCTTAGATGGAATAGAGAGTGGATGTAATGGGCCGACAGGAACCCCTCTAGGAGTTTTATTTCGGGCACAAACGTCACATGCCCGAACCCACTGATCCACATCCCTAGCCACCGAGGGCCACCACACCGCCCTAGACAGCAACTCCCGAGTTCTGGCAATACCCGGATGCCCTGCCGACCTCTTGGCATGGAATTCCAGGAACACTCGCTGTCTTAACCTATGAGGCACAAACAAGAGACCTACCGGAAGGTCTGGAGGAGCCTGCTCCTGTGCTCTAAGGACTAATGACAAGAGGTCCTGGGTAATGCCCACTTTAATACATGATGGGGACTCAATGGGCAATGGATCCTCGGTGGTCTCTTGGACTGGAGCAAAACTCCGCGAGAGCGCATCAGCCTTGATGTTTTTTGACCCAGGGCGATATGTTATCAAAAAATTAAAGCGAGCAAAAAACAAAGCCCATCGTGCTTGCCTGGCATTGAGCCGCTTCGCTGACTCTAAATATGCCAGATTCTTATGGTCAGTGAGAATTGAGACCACAAACTTATCCCCCTCAAGCCAGTGTCTCCACTCCCCGAGTGCATCCTTTATAGCCAACAATTCCCGGTTACCCACATCATAATTCATCTCGGCAGACGAAAATTTATGGGAAAAGTAAGCACAGGGATGAAGGCGATTATCAGACACCCCCATCTGAGAGAGCACTGCCCCAATACCTATCTCAGAGGCATCCACTTCTACCACAAAAGGACGCTCTGGATCTGGGTGTCGCAGCACCTTGGCCGAGACAAATGCCCTTTTGAGACGGACAAAGGCAGCTTTAGCCTCACAAGACCAGTGAGCAACATCCGCCCCTTTCTTAGTGAGTGCCACCAAGGGGGCCACTATAGACGAAAATCCAGCGATGAACCGTCTATAAAAATTCGCAAAGCCCAGAAAACGCTGAAGCGCCTTCAAACTAGTGGGCTGCACCCAATCCAGGACTGCCTGTACCTTAGAACCCTCCATTTGGAAACCTTCTGAGGAGATAATATACCCTAGAAATGCGATTTGCTGGACTTCAAATTCGCACTTCTCCAGCTTCGCCCCAAGCTGGTGGTCTCTGAGTTTTTGTAGGACTAAGCGTACATGCTTCCGATGTTCCTCCAGGGAATGGGAGAAGATTAGGATGTCATCTAGATAAACAACTAAAAATCTATCCAAATATTCCCTGAGCACATCGTTCATGAATTCCTGGAAGACTGCCGGGGCATTAGAGAGCCCAAAAGGCATCACCAAATATTCATAATGCCCTGAGTGGGTATTAAAGGCAGTCTTCCATTCATCCCCCTCTCTTATTCGGATTAGATTGTAAGCACCGCGTAGGTCAATCTTAGAAAAAATGGTGGCAGTACGAAGCTGGTCAAACAAAACCGAAATGAGAGGCAGTGGGTACGAGTTTTTAATCGTGATACGGTTCAATTCCCTGAAGTCGATGCAGGGTCGCAACGAACCATCCTTTTTACCCACGAAGAAGAATTCCGACCCAACTGGGGACTGTGAGGGTCTGATAAATCCCTTAGCCAAGTTCTCCTGAATGTACTCTGCCATAGCCTGAGTCTCAGGACGTAACAGGGAGTACAACCTGCTCTTGGGAAGCTTAGCATCCGGCAACAAATCAATGGCACAGTCATAGGGGCGATGGGGAGGTAGTACCTCCGCAACATTTTTGGAGAACACATCCGCAAAATCTGCATAACAAATAAAGGGGTTACTAATATTTAATCCAAATAATTTTCACAGGGTTTGCCCTGTGTGGTGTATAGATACGCTCTCCTGTACCGCATATTGTTACATAACTCCAGAAAGGTAATGGAGAACAAAAATTTGGAGGATAAAATAGGGAAAGATCAATAACCACTTCCTCCTAGTGCTGAAGCTGCTGCCACTAGTCATGACATAGATGATGAAATCCCATCAACGTCGTCTGCCAAGGCCGATGCCCAATGTGATAGTAGAGTGCATGTAAAATCCAAAAAGCCAAAGTTCAGTAAAAAGACCCAAAAAAGAAATTTAAATGATCTGAGGAGAAACGTAAACTTGCCAATATGCCATTTACGACACGGAGTTGCCAGAAATGGCTAAGGCCCTGGCCTATGTTCATGACTAGTGGTTCAGCTTCACATGATGATGGAAGCCCTCATCTCCCACTGGAAAAAATGATAAGAGTTAAGCTGGACAAACCCCAAAAAGAACTGTGCGTTCTAAGATGGTATCACAAATCCCCAAGGAGAGTCCAAGTGTGTCGGCGGTTGCAAAGCCTGACCTTCCCAACACTGGACGGGAAAAGGTGGCTCCTTCCACCATTTGCATGCCCCCTGCAAGTGCTGGAAGGAGCACCCACAGTCCAGTTTCTAATATTCAAATTAAAGATGTCACTGTTTGTTACGCACACCAGTGCTAACAGGAGTATACCGGTGTATGAACAGAGAGGGATGCGAGGCAAAACGAACTCACAGACAGTATAACACAACATACACAGGAGGTGATGGAATAACTAATAAACACAAAATGAACGGGGAAGCCCAAAGGCTCAGGAATTGGGTGTCTCCCTAGTGTCAGGAATGCTCAGATGGAATAGAGCGGACAATGAAGCGAGATGTAGTGATTTAACATGTGGAGCACCCAAAATGATGTTGCTAAGAGCAACAGGAAAAACCCCAAAGGGTTATCAACGGGTGTGGGAATAAACTCCTTGGTCAGAAATAGAAATATAGACACAAGGAGAGTATCCACAATCCTAACCCCCACTTGCAGGGCACAGGTTCAGCTTACTGCCACTAAACTGACACCTGGACGCCCTGCACAGTGAGGGAGGATTAAGCAAGCAGGTCTGAGAGTACAGCCGCAAACCTGCTGGGTTCACAGAATAGCAAAAGAACCCCAGCAGGTTAAACAACTGACTCCAGTCTTACTGCTAGGTCCGGATTGGCAGAATGAAGTACCGAATCCCAAGGCCTATTCGCAGTAAGCAACAAGTAAATACAAAGTCACACAGTACTAGCTAACTCTCTGGAACTGACTAACAAACAAAGATTCAGCAGCATTTGCCTAGCCTGAGAGGATGGTTTATATAGCAGGTGCTGTCCACGCCCCACTCAGACCTCACAGACTGTGAGCACAAAACCAGCGCCGGATTCACTGCCGTGCACAGAGCCTGTAACCACTACACAGTAAAAACCCGGACCGGAGTAGCAGCTGCGCTCAGGTTACTTCGCTAACACTTGCCTCCCGGTTGCCATGGCGACGTGGCAGTACAGAACAGGAGATCCTAACAGTACCCCCCCTCTGACAAGGGGTCAAAGAACCCCTACCACCGGGTTTATCGGGGAACTGCGAGAAGAAAGAGCGTATCAGTCTGGGGGCATGAAGATCACAACTGCGCACCCACGACCGCTCCTCCCGGCCATACCCCTTCCAGTGCACCTAAAATGACAGCCGACCCCGAACCATCTTGGAGTCAAGAACCCTTTCAACCACAAACTCCCTCTGACCCCGTATCAGAAGAGGAGAAGGTCTTCCACTGGAAGAAGGATTACTAACCGCCAGTTTTAAAAGGGAACAATGAAATGTTTTATTAATACCCAATGAACGGGGCAGATCTAACTGAAATGCCACCGGATTGATAACCCTGGTGATCTTATAAGGGCCGATGAACCGGGGGCCTAACTTATGAGATGGCTGTCTCAACTTCAAATTCTTGGTGGACAACCAGACGAAGTCTCCTAATTTAAAGCTGCAGGGTCTTCTCCGCTTATCAAAAACCCTTTTGGTCACTAATGACACAGACACAAGGGCTTTCGTAACTTTCCTCCAAATACCCCTAAGGGCCGAAACCACAGAGGAACCACCAGGCGTGGAATCCAGGGGGTCAAAAGAATTGGCCTTAGGATGATGCCCATACTCACAAAGGAAGGGAGAAATCCCTGTAGCAGAGTGAGCCGCGTTGTTATAGGCAAACTCCGCCATGGACAGATGAGCAACCCAGTCAGTATGACACTTGGAGACATAACACCTGAGGAACTGCTCCAAGGACTGGTTCACCCTCTCAGTCTGCCCATTAGACTGTGGATGGTAGCCTGACGACAAGCTCACAGAAATCTGGAGATCAGAACAAAATGCCCTCCAGAATTTGGCCACAAACTGGGATCCACGGTAAGAGACCACATCAAGTGGCAACCCGTGGAGGCGCACAACATGCTGCATAAATAACTCAGACAGGCGTCTGGCCGATGGCAACCCAACCAGTGGAACAAAATGCGCCATCTTCGAAAACCTGTCAACGACAACCCAAATGGCTGTCATCCCCGAGGATTTGGGCAAGTCCACCACAAAATCCATGGAAATGTGGGTCCATGGCTTAGATGGAATAGAGAGTGGATGTAATGGGCCGACAGGAACCCCTCTAGGAGTTTTATTTCGGGCACAAACGTCACATGCCCGAACCCACTGATCCACATCCCTAGCCACCGAGGGCCACCACACCGCCCTAGACAGCAACTCCCGAGTTCTGGCAATACCCGGATGCCCTGCCGACCTCTTGGCATGGAATTCCAGGAACACTCGCTGTCTTAACCTAGGAGGCACAAACAAGAGACCTACCGGAAGGTCTGGAGGAGCCTGCTCCTGTGCTCTAAGGACTAATGACAAGAGGTCCTGGGTAATGCCCACTTTAATACATGATGGGGACTCAATGGGCAATGGATCCTCGGTGGTCTCTTGGACTGGAGCAAAACTCCGCGAGAGCGCATCAGCCTTGATGTTTTTTGACCCAGGGCGATATGTTATCAAAAAATTAAAGCGAGCAAAAAACAAAGCCCATCGTGCTTGCCTGGCATTGAGCCGCTTCGCTGACTCTAAATATGCCAGATTCTTATGGTCAGTGAGAATTGAGACCACAAACTTAGCCCCCTCAAGCCAGTGTCTCCACTCCCCGAGTGCATCCTTTATAGCCAACAATTCCCGGTTACCCACATCATAATTCATCTCGGCAGACGAAAATTTACGGGAAAAGTAAGCACAGGGATGAAGGCGATTATCAGACACCCCCATCTGAGAGAGCACTGCCCCAATACCTATCTCAGAGGCATCCACTTCTACCACAAAAGGACGCTCTGGATCTGGGTGTCGCAGCACCTTGGCCGAGACAAATGCCCTTTTGAGACGGACAAAGGCAGCTTTAGCCTCACAAGACCAGTGAGCAACATCCGCCCCTTTCTTAGTGAGTGCCACCAAGGGGGCCACTATAGACGAAAATCCAGCGATGAACCGTCTATAAAAATTCGCAAAGCCCAGAAAACGCTGAAGCGCCTTCAAACTAGTGGGCTGCACCCAATCCAGGACTGCCTGTACCTTAGAACCCTCCATTTGGAAACCTTCTGAGGAGATAATATACCCTAGAAATGCGATTTGCTGGACTTCAAATTCGCACTTCTCCAGCTTCGCCCCAAGCTGGTGGTCTCTGAGTTTTTGTAGGACTAAGCGTACATGCTTCCGATGTTCCTCCAGGGAATGGGAGAAGATTAGGATGTCATCTAGATAAACAACTAAAAATCTATCCAAATATTCCCTGAGCACATCGTTCATGAATTCCTGGAAGACTGCCGGGGCATTAGAGAGCCCAAAAGGCATCACCAAATATTCATAATGCCCTGAGTGGGTATTAAAGGCAGTCTTCCATTCATCCCCCTCTCTTATTCGGATTAGATTGTAAGCACCGCGTAGGTCAATCTTAGAAAAAATGGTGGCAGTACGAAGCTGGTCAAACAAAACCGAAATGAGAGGCAGTGGGTACGAGTTTTTAATCGTGATACGGTTCAATTCCCTGAAGTCGATGCAGGGTCGCAACGAACCATCCTTTTTACCCACGAAGAAGAATTCCGACCCAACTGGGGACTGTGAGGGTCTGATAAATCCCTTAGCCAAGTTCTCCTGAATGTACTCTGCCATAGCCTGAGTCTCAGGACGTGACAGGGAGTACAACCTGCTCTTGGGAAGCTTAGCATCCGGCAACAAATCAATGGCACAGTCATAGGGGCGATGGGGAGGTAGTACCTCCGCAACTTTTTTGGAGAACACATCCGCAAAATCTGCATAACATCCTGGCAATCCTGGCAAACTTAGCTGCGAGAGCCTGACTGGAAGGCTCAAGCAACTCCTGAAACAATCACTACCCCAACTAAGAATCTCCCCAGAGACCCAGTTAAATTGAGGGTTATGGGCCCTTAACCAGGGTAACCCCAAAACCAATGGGGCAAAAGAACAGACAGTCACATAGAAAGACAATTTTTCAGAGTGTGTGGCTCCAATAAACAAAGGAATTTGGCTGGTGCGGGAGGTTATTTTACCCTGGGACAATGGTTCCCCGTTTAACCCACAGAACTCAATCTCTGATGCCAAAGGTACTGAGGGAACAGAGTGTTCCAGGGCGAATTGACGGTCCATGAAAACCCCATCGGCCCCACTGTCAACAAAGGCCTCAGTCTTGACAGTTTGACCGAGGATCTCCAAAGTCACCGGAATGAGAAAAGTATTTTTGGGAAAATCTGACTTCTGGCCTGACAGGATATTTCCCATCACCCTCAGGCCCTGAAGTTTTCTGGCTTTTCTGGGCATGATACTACAACATGACCTTTATTCCCACAGTACAAACACAAACCCTGCTGTCTCCTCCGCGTCTTCTCACGCGAGGAGAGGCGGGTAGCCCCAATCTGCATAGGCTCCTCGGAATATTCCTCAGAGTCTGAGGTTCCCTTGGGAAAAAAGGAAACTGCGGTCTCCCTTTCAAGCCTACGCTCTCTCAGCCGTCTATCCACCCGGATGGATAACTGCATGAGCTGATCTAAGCTATCAGGCGAGGGATATTGTACCAGTTGGTCCTTTATCTGGTCAGAAAGGCCCCTTCGGTACTGGTTTCTCAGGGCTGGGTCATTCCACTGGGTATCATGAGCCAACCTCCGAAACTCCATACTATAAACCTCAGCTGGCCGTCGCCCTTGCTTTAGGACCGTAATCTGAGCCTCGGCTGAAGCAATCTTGTCAGGGTCATCATACAAAATGCCCAGTGCCGTAAAAAAAGCATCAACACTTTTAAGCGACGGACAGTCAGCCTGCAACCCATATGCCCAGACCTGTGGGTCTCCTTGTAGCAAGGAAATCACCATGCCCACCCGCTGAATCTCCGACCCAGAAGACTGGGGCCTAAGCCTGAAATATAGCTTACAGCTCTCCTTGAAACAAAAAAACTGCGAGCGATCTCCAGAAAAATGATCCGGGAGATTTACTTTTGGCTCCTTAACCCCTAAACTTGCCGCTGCTGCTTCGGGAGCTCCGCTAGCGGCCTGCGGGGTGTTCATTTTAATGGACATCTCATTAAATTGTCGAGTCAGGACCTGCACCTGATCGACCACCTGTTGCAAAGTATTTTGAGGGGTATGCTCCATATTCCCACAAAATTTCAACAGGAGTAGGGCTGCTGAATATGTTACGCACACCAGTGCTAACAGGAGTATACTGGTGTATGAACAGAGAGGGATGCGAGGCAAAACGAACTCATAGACAGTA
Organism: Pseudophryne corroboree; assembly: GCF_028390025.1. Taxonomy (NCBI): domain Eukaryota; kingdom Metazoa; phylum Chordata; class Amphibia; order Anura; family Myobatrachidae; genus Pseudophryne; species Pseudophryne corroboree. The sequence continues at coordinate 456,155,358 of NC_086445.1, read as the reverse complement.
TAACACAACATACACAGGAGGTGATGGAATAACTAATAAACACTAAATGAACGGGGAAGCCCAAAGGCTCAGGAATTGGGTGTCTCCCTAGTGTCAGGAATGCTCAGATGGAATAGAGCGGACAATGAAGCGAGATGTAGTGATTTAACATGTGGAGCACCCAAAATGATGTTGCTAAGAGCAACAGGAAAAACCCCAAAGGGTTACCAACGGGTGTGGGAATAAACTCCTTGGTCAGATAGAAATATAGACACAAGGAGAGTATCCACAATCCTAACCCCCACTTGCAGGGCACAGGTTCAGCTTACTGCCACTAAACTGACACCTGGACGCCCTGCACAGTGAGGGAGGATTAAGCAAGCAGGTCTGAGAGTACAGCCGCAAACCTGCTGGGTTCACAGAATAGCAAAAGAACCCCAGCAGGTTAAACAACTGACTCCAGTCTTACTGCTAGGTCCGGATTGGCAGAATGAAGTACCGAATCCCAAGGCCTATTCGCAGTAAGCAACAAGTAAATACAAAGTCACACAGTACTAGCTAACTCTCTGGAACTGACTAACAAACAAAGATTCAGCAGCATTTGCCTAGCCTGAGAGGATGGTTTATATAGCAGGTGCTGTCCACGCCACACTCAGACCTCATAGACTGTGAGCACAAAACCAGCGCCGGATTCCCTGCCGTGCACAGAGCCTGTAACCACTACACAGTAAAAACCCGGAACGGAGTATCAGCTGCGCTCAGGTTACTTCGCTAACACTTGCCTCCCGGTTGCCATGGCGACGTGGCAGTACAGAACAGGAGATCCTAACACTGTTGAAGTACACCAGGATGAGGATATGGGTGTTGCTGGCGCTGAGGAAGTTGACGATGAAGTTTCTGAAGGTGATGTGGTTTGTTTAAATCAGGCACCGGGGGGAGATACCTGTTGTCCGTAGGATGAAGAAGCCCATTGTGGTGTCTGGACAAACTACCAAAAAAGCCACCTCTTCGGTGTGGAATTATTTCTCCACAAATCCGGACAACAGGTGTCAAGCCATGTGTTGCCTCTGTCACTCTGTAATAAGTAGGGGTATTGATGTTAACCACCTAGGAACATTCTCCCTTATACATCAACTGCTGCGCATTCATCAGAAGTCAGTGTCAAGTTGTGAAACTTTGGGTAAGAGCGTAAGCAGTCCACTGACACCTATATCCCTTCTTCCTCTTGTACCCAAGCTCCTGCAAGCCACACCACCAACTCCCTCAATGTCAACTTCCTCCTCAGTCAGGAACGTCAGTAGTGCGGCAGGCCATGTCACTGGCAAGACTGAGGAGTACTCTCCTAACTGGGATTCCTCCAGAGGATCCTTGAATGGTACGCCTGCTGCTGTTGCTGCCGCTGCTGTTGTTGCTGCTGGGAGTCGATCATCATCCCAGAGGGGAAGTCGGAAGACCACTTGTACTACTTCCAGCAAGCAATTGACTGTCCAACAGTCCTTTGTGAGGAAGATGAAATATGACAGCAGTCATCCTTTTGCAAAGCAGATAACTGAGGCCTTGACAGCTATGTTGGTGTTAGACATACGTCCGGTATCCGCCATTAGTTCAGTAGGACTTAGAGAATTGTTTGAGGTACTGTGTCCCCGGTATCAAATCCCATCTAGGTTCCACTTCACTAGGAAGGCATTACCGAGAATGTACACAGACGTCAGAAAAAGAGTCACCAGTGTCCTACAAAATGCGGTTGTATCCAGTGTCCACTTAACCACGGACATGTGGAGAAGTGGAACAGGGCATTCTAAGGACTATATGACTGTGACAGCCCACTGGGTAGATGTATGGCCTCCCGCAGCAACAACAGCAGTGGCACCAGTAGCAGCAAATGCCAACTTGTTCCTAGGCAGGCTACGCTATGTATCCCCGCTTTCTGTAAGAGGCACACCGCTGACAACCTCTTACGGAAACTGAGGGACATCATTGCACAATGGTTTACCCCAATTAGACTCTCCTGGGAATTTGTGATATCGGAAAATGCCACCAATATTGTGCGTGCATTACATCTGGGCAAATTCCAGCATGTCCCATGTTTTGCACATACAATTAATTTGGTGGTACAGAATTTTTCTTAAAATGACAGGGACGTGCAGGAGACTCTGTCGGTGGTTGAAAAAATTGCGAGTCACTTTTGGCATTCAGCCATCGCGTGCTGAAGACTGGAGCGCCATCAAACACTCCTGAACCTGCCCTGCCATCACCTGAAGCAAGAGGTAGTAACGAGGTGGAATTCAACACTCTATATGCTTCAGAGGATGGAGGAGCGGCAAAAGGCCATTAAAGCCTATACATCCACCTACGATATAGGAAAAGAGGGGGAATGCACCTAACTCAATCGCAGTGGAGAATGATTTTCGTCTTGTGCAAGGTTCTGCAACCCTTCGAACTTGCCACACATGAAGTCAGTTCAGACACTGCCAGCTTGAGTCAGGTCATTCCCCTCATCAGGCTTTTGAAGAAGCAGCTGGAGAAATTGAAGGAGGAGCTAAGATGGATTGATTCCGCAAAGAATGTGGGACTTGTGGATGGAGCCCTTCATTCGTTTTGCCAGGATTCAAGGGTGGTCAATCTGTTGAAATCAGTGCACTACATTTTGGCCACCGTACTCGATCCTAGGTTTAAAGCCTATATTGTATCTTTCTTTCCAGCAGACAGAAGTCTGCAGAGGTTCAAAGACCTGCTGGTGAGAAAATTGTCAACTCAAGCGGAACGTGTCCCGTCAACAGCTCCTCTTTCATTTTCTCCCGCAACTGGGCTGCGAGGAAAAGGATAATATTCCTTTTCCCATCCGCTGGCAGTGATGCAGGGCAGTCAGGAGCGATTGCTGACATCTGGTCCAGACTTAGGGACCTGCCAACGATTACTGACATGTCTACTATCACTGCATATGATTCTGTCACCATTGAAAGAATGGTGGACGATTATATGAGTGACTTCAACCAAGTAGGCATGTCAGACAGTCCATACGTATACTTGCAGGAAAAAGATGCAATTTAGATTTATTTGACCTAAGAGGCAATTTGGCTTTATTTTACCTAAGTTGCCACCCCTCCAGTGTGTACTCTGAAAGAGTGTTTAATGCAGCTGGTAACCTTGTCAGCGATCGGCGTGGAGAAGATGATGTTCATCAAAATTAATTATAAATTTCTCTGTGAAGACCTTGACCAGCAATTGCCTCCAGAAAGTACACAGGGACATGTAATGGTGGAATCCAGTGGGGATTAATTAATACTCTGTGGGGAGGATGTACACAGTGAAATAGGTGAGGAATCGGAGGATGAGGATGAGGTCGACATCTTGCCTATGTAGAGCCAGTTTGTGCAAGGAGAGATTAATTGCTTCTTTTTTGGTGGGGGCCCAAACCAACCAGTCATTTCATCCACAGTCGTGTGGCAGACCCTGTCGCTGAAATGATTGGTTTGTTAAAGTGTGCATGTCCTGTTTATACAACATAAGGGTGGGTGGGAGGGCCCAAGGACAATTCCATCTTGCACCTTTTTTTTATTTATCTTTGCATCATGTGCTGTTTGGGGACTATTTTTTTAAGTGCCAGCCTGTTTGCCACTGCAGTACCACTCCTAGATGGGCCAGGTGTTTGTGCCGCCCACTTGGGTCTCTTAGCTTAGTCATACAGCGACCTCTGTGAAAATTTTAGGACTAAAAATAATATTGTGAGGTGTTCAGAATACACTGGAAATGAGTGGAAATTAATGTTATTGAGGTTAATAATCCTGTAGGATCAAAATTACCCCCAAATTCTGTGATTTTAGCTGTTATTATGGGTTTTTTTTCAAAAATCATCCAGATCCAAAAACAAAAACAAAACACGAAAGGGTGGTTTTAGCAAGACAAACCCAAAACTAAAACACGAGCGGGGAATTAGAACCAAAACACAAAACACGAAAAGTGCCCGCTGCACATCTCTATCGGAAATACCCATAACCCGGAAATTCTGGTGCGTTCAGTTTCCTGGGAAACAGAAGTGCACATCTCTAGATATAACCGAAACTCATTGCAATTAGCAATTATAGAAAGAGGTGTATTGATATAGTCATTATTGCTGATCTGTTGAATTATGTGTTTAACATATTACAATTTATATATTTTAGTTTTTTTCATATGCTTTGCTGGACCATAACTAGGTGTGTGCGGAGTGTGCTCCACATTGCGCTGAAGGGTAGGGGGTGCTGTTGGCAGCACTTTTCAATTATGAATTATTTTATTACTTTCACTTGCAGCTTCCCCCTTTTTTGAAGCCCAGCATCTCCTGACGACCCCTGTCTCCTACTCCCACCCTTTTGTTGCTAATACCTATACTGCATTCAGGGACGTGACTTGAGAGCTCTTTGTTGTTCAGTCACACTGTCCTTTATTACTTTTGGGGATGCTGATATGCCCAGGATTCAAACCCATTGCCTATGACATTGCAGTTGGACATTATTTATTGAGCTATATGCCCTTGCATAGAAATCTAGAGAATTTCAAGCCGGAGAGTTTGAACTATTTGAAGTTTACCTTGTACTTTATGAAGGGGTGATCAGCGTTGAGGTTGGGCAGATCTATGTAGTGTGTGGCTGCAAGGGATTGGATGTGTGGCTGCACACATGGATGGATCTGCTCCATTATGGTGCTGGTTATTTGTTTTTACGGGGTACAGGTAGATTCATATAGTTAGAAATCGCATAGTTTTTATGCGCGATCAAGTGGCTCAGTGGGAGGGGTGTTTTGCTGGGATGCAGCAGGTTGTGGGTTTGAGTCCTGGGTGTGGCAGTTTATTCAAATGTGTTATCTAATGAGGGATATTGTGGCTGAATAGCGGAAAGCTCTTGGGTTGAGTGCATGAATGTGGTATTAAGAGGATTTGTGTCCAAATGTGTGTGTGTGTGTGTGTGTGTATGGCTTTTCCCCGCGATGCATGCGCCTTATGGAGTGCTGAAAGTAGGGTGGTATGGGGTGGTATGGAGTACCATCAAGAAATATGGTGGTGGTACGTAGTACCAGCAGCCCACTGCCGGCGCCACGGGGTCTCTGTCAGCAATAAGCATGCAACCCCTGGCAATGAGCAAGAAACCCCTGACAATGAACATGTAACACCTGGCAACGAGCAAGAAATCCATGGCATGTAGGGTGTAAGAGCATGTAGGGCGGTAAGGAGAGGGGTTGTAACAACCCATCCCCATATCTCCCAAGCCTGGACAACTCTCACTACCAATACAAAAATTGTGGATAAGCTGTTGCACAGATAACCCCACCCCTCCATTGATATAGGGCGGTAAGTACTACTAGAGGCATTATGTGTGTAAGCAGCACTGCAGGGGGCATTATGTGTGTAAGCAGCACTGCAGGGGGCATTATGTGTGTAAGTGACACTAGTGGGTCATTATGCATGTAAGCAGAACTGCAGGGGGCATTGTGTGTGTAAGCGGCACTACAGGGGGCATTATGCATGTAAGCGGCACTAAAATGCCATGGGGGGTGCGGAAAATGTATAATTATGCCACTGCATGTATACCATGCAGTCAGAAGTGCTGGGAATGCTGGCGCTGGCAGAAGATGCAGAAAGCTGCATCTTTTGCCATGAAACCCCTGGCAGCAAGTAAATTGAAGCCTTATTGTGAGGCATAATTTGTAAGGGGCATTTTTGTGAGTGTGACATAAAATGGTGTCAGTGGCATAACTGTGTGTGGTATAATATGTAATAGGCATTATGGTGTGTGTTGTAATATGTGTAATAGGCATTACAGTGTGTGGCATAATGTGTAATGGGCATAACGGTGTCTGGCATAATGTGCAATGGGCATTACGGCGTGTGGCATAATGTGTAATAAACATTACGGTGTGTGGCATAATGTGTAATAAGCATTACAGTATGTGGCATAATGTGAAATGGCCATACAGTGTTTGGCATAATGTGTAAGGGGCATTACGGTGTGTGGCATAATGTGGCCATGTCCCTATTGTCATGTAGACACTCCCTTTTGTGTGACCACGCCCCCTCGTGACACATGATCACGCCCATTTTTACTATCAGTACCACTGAGAAAAAAATTCTACTTTCACCACCTGGCCTGCTGTCCCTATAGGAAACAGGGCACCAAAAAGCCTAGTTATGGCTCTGATGCTTTGTTATACAGTATGTTTATTTTATTAGAATTGAAAATAATATTTGTATAATTACGGAATTTATTTTCATATTCTCTGGTAGCAGCAATGCAACTATTTTCCATTTTGTCTTTTTTTTTACTTGACTTGAAATATATAACCAAAACACTTGTATTGTAAATAATCTTGAGAAGCTAATTTATTATTCCCTCTTTGGCTCTTTTACAGCCTCCTGCCAGTTACCCTTCTGTTTCTTGTTCACTATAGCCATTACCTCTGGCGGATCTCTCCCTACATCACATCAGCCAATCATACTTGGCACTGTGCAGTACGCATTGACACAATCGTTATTTAAAAGGACACAGTGAATTATGCTATCTTTCCCATTGCTAGTAGAAGAGATGTTAATGTGGATTAAATTAAATGAAATTTGATAGTTCCTGGGAACATCTTGCTTACTGAACTGCCTTAACATTTCTACAGAGAATTGGAATAATTTATATTTTACAGAGTGTTCAATCACAAGGCAAAAGTTTACCTTTGTTTTCTCTTTTGAAGGTCAAATCATTTAATCATTGGGACATTAGCACTCATTTGTCTTACAAAGAAAACTTGCATTTTTTTTTCACACTGAAAGTAAATTCTTGAAGACAGAAGTATGGGGGTCATTCCGAGTTGATCGCTAGCTGCCGTTGTTCGCTGCGTAGCGATCAGAGAAAAAAATGGCTAATCTGCGCATGCGTATGCACCGCAATGCGCACACACGTCGTATGGGTACGAAGTCCTTTTTGGTTTTGTACTGGTTCTAGCGACGATTCCAATCGCACAGCCGAACGCAAGGAGATTGACAGAAAGAGGGCGTTTATGGGTGTCAACTGACCTTTTTCTGGGAGTGTTTGGAAAAACGCAGGCGTGGCCGAGCGTTTTGCAGGGTGGGTAACTGTCGTCATTACTGTGTCACTCGTCGTAGCAATCATCGCACAGGATAAGTAACTACAGGGCTGGTCTTGTTTTGCACAAAATGTGTTTGCAGGCGCTCTGCTGCACAGGCGTTAGCACTCCTGCAAAGCAAAAATACACTCCCACGTGGGCGTGGGTAAAAGGTCAACACAAGAAAAAGGTCAACATGGAATTTATCGACACATGAAAAGGTTGACACAAGTTTTTTTCTGTTTTTGGGGTGTCAGTTTGTAGGTTTCAGCACGTGAAACCCCAATTAGCGTACCACGTCCCCTCGCTTCTCTCGCCGTGCTTTGGGCAATCGCAGTCCATGTAGAGATGTGCACTTGAAATTTTTCGGGTTTTGGTTTTGGGTTCGGTTCCGCGGCCGTGTTTTGGGTTCGACCGCGTTTTGGCAAAACCTCACCGAATTTTTTTTGTCGGATTCGGGTGTGTTTTGGATTCGGGTGTTTTTTTCAAAAAACCCTAAAAAACAGCTTAAATCATAGAATTTGGGGGTCATTTTGATCCCAAAGTATTATTAACCTCAAAAACCATAATTTCCACTCATTTTCAGTCTATTCTGAACACCTCACACCTCACAATATTATTTTTAGTCCTAAAATTTGCCCCGAGGTCGCTGGATGACTAAGCTAAGCGACCCAAGTGGCCGACACAAACACCTGGCCCATCTAGGAGTGGCACTGCAGTGTCACGCAGGATGGCCCTTCCAAAAAACACTCCCCAAACAGCACATGACGCAAAGAAAAAAAGAGGCGCAATGAGGTAGCTGTGTGAGTAAGCTAAGCGACCCTAGTGGCCGACACAAACACCTGGCCCATCTAGGAGTGGCACTGCAGTGTCACGCAGGATGGCCCTTCCAAAAAACACTCCCCAAACAGCACATGACGCAAAGAAAAAAAGAGGCGCAATGAGGTAGCTGTGTGAGTAAGCTAAGCGACCCTAGTGGCCGACACAAACACCTGGCCCATCTAGGAGTGGCACTGCAGTGTCACGCAGGATGGCCCTTCCAAAAAACACTCCCCAAACAGCACATGACGCAAAGAAAAAAAGAGGCGCAATGAGGTAGCTGTGTGAGTAAGCTAAGCGACCCTAGTGGCCGACACAAACACCTGGCCCATCTAGGAGTGGCACTGCAGTGTCACGCAGGATGGCCCTTCCAAAAAACACTCCCCAAACAGCACATGACGCAAAGAAAAAAAGAGGCGCAATGAGGTAGCTGTGTGAGTAAGCTAAGCGACCCTAGTGGCCGACACAAACACCTGGCCCATCTAGGAGTGGCACTGCAGTGTCACGCAGGATGGCCCTTCCAAAAAACACTCCCCAAACAGCACATGACGCAAAGAAAAATGAAAGAAAAAAGAGGTGCAAGATGGAATTGTCCTTGGGCCCTCCCACCCACCCTTATGTTGTATAAACAGGACATGCACACTTTAACCAACCCATCATTTCAGTGACAGGGTCTGCCACACGACTGTGACTGAAATGACGGGTTGGTTTGGACCCCCACCAAAAAAGAAGCAATTAATCTCTCCTTGCACAAACTGGCTCTACAGAGGCAAGATGTCCACCTCATCATCATCCTCCGATATATCACCGTGTACATCCCCCTCCTCACAGATTATCAATTTGTCCCCACTGGAATCCACCATCTCAGCTCCCTGTGTACTTTGTGGAGGCAATTGCTGCTGGTCAATGTCTCCACGGAGGAATTGATTATAATTCATTTTAATGAACATCATCTTCTCCACATTTTCTGGAAGTAACCTCGTACGCCGATTGCTGACAAGGTGAGCGGCGGCACTAAACACTCTTTCGGAGTACACACTTGTGGGAGGGCAACTTAGGTAGAATAAAGCCAGTTTGTGCAAGGGCCTCCAAATTGCCTCTTTTTCCTGCCAGTATAAGTACGGACTGTCTGACGTGCCTACTTGGATGCTTTCATATAATCCTCCACCATTCTTTCAATGGGGAGAGAATCATATGCAGTGCCAGTAGACGACATGTCCGTAATCGTTGGCAGGTCCTTCAGTCCGGACCAGATGTCAGCATCAGCAGTCGCTCCAGACTGCCCTGCATCACCGCCAGCGGGTGGGCTCGGAATTCTGAGCCTTTTCCTCGCACCCCCAGTTGCGGGATAATGTGAAGGAGGAGATGTTGACAGGTCGCGTTCCGCTTGACTTGACAATTTTCTCACCAGCAGGTCTTTGAACCCCAGCAGACTTGTGTCTGCCGGAAAAAGAGATCCAAGGTAGGTTTTAAATCTAGGATCGAGCACGGTGGCCAAAATGTAGTGCTCTGATTTCAACAGATTGACCACCCGTGAATCCTTGTTAAGCGAATTAAGGGCTCCATCCACAAGTCCCACATGCCTAGCGGAATCGCTCTGTGTTAGCTCCTCCTTCAGTGTCTCCAGCTTCTTCTGCAAAAGCCTGATGAGGGGAATGACCTGACTCAGGCTGGCAGTGTCTGAACTGACTTCACGTGTGGCAAGTTCAAAGGGCAGCAGAACCTTGCACAACGTTGAAATCATTCTCCACTGCGCTTGAGACAGGTGCATTCCACCTCCTATATCGTGCTGAATTGTATTGGCTTGAATGGCCTTTTGCTGCTCCTCCAACCTCTGAAGCATATATAGGGTTGAATTCCACCTCGTTACCACTTCTTGCTTCAGATGATGGCAGGGCAGGTTCAGGCGTTTTTGGTGTTGCTCCAGTCTTCTGTACGTGGTGCCTGTACGCCGAAAGTGTCCCGCAATTCTTCTGGCCACCGACAGCATCTCTTGCACGCCCCTGTCGTTTTTTAAAAAATTCTGCACCACCAAATTCAAGGTATGTGCAAAACATGGGACGTGCTGGAATTTGCCCATATTTAATGCACACACAATATTGCTGGCGTTGTCCGATGCCACAAATCCACAGGAGAGTCCAATTGGGGTAAGCCATTCTGCGATGATCTTCCTCAGTTGCCGTAAGAGGTTTTCAGCTGTGTGCGTATTCTGGAAACCGGTGATACAAAGCGTAGCCTGCCTAGGAAAGAGTTGGCGTTTGCGAGATGCTGCTACTGGTGCCGCCGCTGCTGTTCTTGCGGCGGGAGTCCATACATCTACCCAGTGGGCTGTCACAGTCATATAGTCCTGACCCTGCCCTGCTCCACTTGTCCACATGTCCGTGGTTAAGTGGACATTGGGTACAGCTGCATTTTTTAGGACACTGGTGACTCTTTTTCTGAGGTCTGTGTACATTTTCGGTATCGCCTGCCTAGAGAAATGGAACCTAGATGGTATTTGGTACCGGGGACACAGTACCTCCAACAAGTCTCTAGTTGGCTCTGCAGTAATGATGGATACCGGAACCACGTTTCTCACCACCCAGGATGCCAAGGCCTCAGTTATCCGCTTTGCAGCAGGATGACTGCTGTGATATTTCATCTTCCTCGCAAAGGACTGTTGGACAGTCAATTGCTTGGTGGAAGTAGTAAAAGTGGTCTTACGACTTCCCCTCTGGGATGACCATCGACTCCCAGCAGCAACAACAGCAGCGCCAGCAGCAGTAGGCGTTACACGCAAGGATGCATCGGAGGAATCCCAGGCAGGAGAGGACTCGTCAGAATTGCCAGTGACATGGCCTGCAGGACTATTGGCATTCCTGGGGAAGGAGGAAATTGACACTGAGGGAGTTGGTGGGGTGGTTTGCGTGAGCTTGGTTACAAGAGGAAGGGATTTACTGGTCAGTGGACTGCTTCCGCTGTCGCCCAAAGTTTTTGAACTTGTCACTGACTTCTGATGAATGCGCTCCAGGTGACGTATAAGGGAGGATGTTCCGAGGTGGTTAACGTCCTTACCCCTACTTATTACAGCTTGACAAAGGCAACACACGGCTTGACAAATGTTGTCCGCATTTCTGTTGAAATACTTCCACACCGAAGAGCTGATTTTTTTGGTATTTTCACCAGGCATGTCAATGGCCCTATTCCTCCCACGGACAACAGGTGTCTCCCCGGGTGCCTGACTTAAACAAACCACCTCACCATCAGAATCCTCCTTGTCAATTTCCTCCCCAGCGCCAGCAACACCCATATCCTCCTCATCCTGGTGTACTTCAACACTGACATCTTCAATCTGACTATCAGGAACTGGACTGCGGGTGCTCCTTCCAGCACTTGCAGGGGGCGTGCAAATGGTGGAAGGCGCATGATCTTCACGTCCAGTGTTGGGAAGGTCAGGCATCGCAACCGACACAATTGGACTCTCCTTGTGGATTTGGGATTTCGAAGAACGCACAGTTCTTTGCTGTGCTTTTGCCAGCTTGAGTCTTTTCATTTTTCTAGCGAGAGGCTGAGTGCTTCCATCCTCATGTGAAGCTAAACCACTAGCCATGAACATAGGCCAGGGCCTCAGCCGTTCCTTGCCACTCCGTGTGGTAAATGGCATATTGGCAAGTTTACGCTTCTCCTCCGACAATTTTATTTTAGATTTTTGAGTCCTTTTTTTACTGATATTTGGTGTTTTGGATTTTACATGCTCTGTACTATGACATTGGGCATCGGCCTTGGCAGACGATGTTGATGGAATTTCATCGTCTCAGCCATGACTAGTGGTGGAAGTCGATCTTGATCTTTCCCTATTTTTGGAACCTCAACATTTTTGTTCTCCATATTTTAATAGGCACAACTAAAAGGCACCTCAGGTAAACAATGGAGATGGATGGATACTAGTATACTTATGGATGGACGAGCGACTGCCGACACAGAGGTAGCTACAGCCATGGACTACCGTACTGTGTCTGCTGCTAATATAGACTGGATGATAATGAGATAAAATTAAAATATATATATATATCACACTAGTACTGCAGCCGGACAGGTATATATATTATGTAATGACGGACCTGCTGGACACTGTCTGTCAGCACTGCAGACTCCTAAAGTAAGCTACTAGTATCAAGAAGATAGAAAAAAAAACCACGGGTAGGTGGTATACAATTATGGATGGACGAGCGACTGCCGACACAGAGGTAGCTACAGCCGTGGACTACCGTACTGTGTCTGCTGCTAATATAGACTGGATGATAATGAGATAAAATTAAAATATATATATATATCACACTAGTACTGCAGCCGGACAGGTATATATATTATGTAATGACGGACCTGCTGGACACTGTCTGTCAGCACTGCAGACTCCTAAAGTAAGCTACTAGTATCAAGAAGATAGAAAAAAAAAACACGGGTAGGTGGTATACAATTATGGATGGACGAGCGACTGCCGACACAGAGGTAGCTACAGCCGTGGACTACCGTACTCTGTGTCTGCTGCTAATATAGACTGGATGATAATGAGATAAAATTAAAATATATATATATATATATATCACACTAGTACTGCAGCCGGACAGGTATATATTATGTAATGACGGACCTGCTGGACACTGTCTGTCAGCACTGCAGACTCCTAAAGTAAGCTACTAGTATCAAGAAGATAGAAAAAAAAACCACGGGTAGGTGGTATACAATTATGGATGGACGAGCGACTGCCGACACAGAGGTAGCTACAGCCGTGGACTACCGTACTGTGTCTGCTGCTAATATAGACTGGATGATAATGAGATAAAATTAAAATATATATATATATCACACTAGTACTGCAGCCGTACAGGTATATATTATGTAATGACGGACCTGCTGGACACTGTCTGCAGAATGCGTTTATAAAAACACCACACGACGAGTGTTTAACTTTTTCAGGCAGACAATCACAATATACTGGTGGTCAGCAGACAATCACAATATACTGGTGGTCAGTGGTCACTGGTCAGTCACACTGGCAGTGGCACTCTGGCAGCAAAAGTGTGCACTGTACTTAAAATATGTACTCCTGCTATAACTGCTCCCCAGTCTCCCCCACAATTAAGCTGTGTGAGCAGTGAGCACTCTGCACAGTCAGATAATGATATACAGTATTACATATGATGCAGCACACTGGGCTGAGCACAGATATGGTATGTGACTGTGTCACACTGTGTATCGTTTTTTTTTCAGGCAGAGAACGGATTAATTAAACTGGTGGTGGTCACTGGTCACTGGTCACACTATCAGCAAGTAGTACTCCGTCCTAAGCAGACAATCACAATATACTGGTGGTCAGTGTGGTCACTGGTCAGTCACACTGGCAGTGTGGCACTCTGGCAGCAAAAGTGTGCACTGTACTTAAAATATATTATTTATGTACTCCTGCTCTAACTGCTCCCCAGTCTCCCCCACAATTAAGCTGTGTGAGCAGTGAGCACTCAGCACAGTCAGATATACAGTATTACATATGATGATGCAGCACACTGAGGCTGAGCACAGATATGGTATGTGACTGTGTCACACTGTGTATCGTTTTTTTTCAGGCAGAGAACGGATTAATTAAACTGGTGGTCAATGGTCACACTATCAGCAAGTAGTAGTACTCCAGTCCTAATATGCTCCCCAAAATTAGTAAATACTAAATAGTGTCTCTAACTCTCTACTCTCTTCTCTATAAACGGAGAGGACACCAGCCACGTCCTCTCCCTATCAATCTCAATGCACGTGTGAAAATGGCGGCGACGCGCGGCTCCTTATATAGAATCCGAGTCTCGCGATAGAATTCGAGCCTCGTGAGAATCCGACAGCGGGATGATGACGTTCGGGCGCGCTCGGGTTAGCCGAGCAAGGCGGGAAGGTTCGAACCTGCCTCGGACCCGTGTAAAAAGGCTGAAGTTCGGGGGGGTTCGGATTCCGAGGAACCGAACCCGCTCATCACTAAGTCCATGTGGATGGTAAAAGTATTAAAAAGTTGAAAAAAGAAAAAAGTTCCAAAAAAACTATTGTCATGTCGACCTTTTGACCATGTCGACCATATGGTGTTGACCTATGGACCAGATACTGGGTTTTTTTTACCTTTTATCTGCTGACTATATTTACAGTAAATGTGAGTCCTCATTCATTCATAAGAAAGTTAACATTCACAAAACCTAATTAAAAACACAAAAATTCAGTGTGTTGGTACATTAAAAACATAAAAATTCAGTGTGTTGGTACATTAAAAACATAAAAATTCAGTGTGTTGGTAGATTAGTTCACATCGTTATGATTGAGGTCTGATTGTACAAGTAAACATATACAGTAATGAAAATCTACATATAAATGAAGCCCACTTTTTTTAACACAATTATATGTCTAAGAGCCTGTCAAATACCTTATTGATCACCATTAATCATGCCACAGTTTAATAGTATTTAAAGAGTGACCGGAGTTAACATGTTGCAGTTAGGAGTGTCCACGTGAGCTCAGAAGGGTGAGACGGTCAATGGTGCTGTCTTTCTCAAATACTCTCTCAGTAGTAGATAAAGGATTTATAGTCAGGTGTATAACTACAGGAATGCTCAAACACCTAAAAAAAAAAAATCAAACATTTTAAGTCAGTGTGTGTGTTGACAGTGTCGGACTGGGGCATGAAGGGCCCACCGGGGAATGCAGTGGTAGGGGCCCATGTTTAGGGGTGTGGTCAGTCTCCAGAGTGGGTGTGGCCAGCTTCTACATTGGTTTGCCTAACCATTAGTGAGTGCATGGGCTGGGCCCCTTGACAAATATATAATTACTGCTAGTGCGTGCATGATAATGTACAAGATAAATATTGGCAATGCACTGTAGAGAATACATCATAGTCCTGTGCAGTATAAGGTCAGGGGCGTATCTACCCATTAGCCAGGATGGCACTCGCAAGGGGCGCCAGCCGAGGAGGGGGCGCCGCCCAGCAGTGCTACTCTCGGCCAATTGGTGGAATCACTTAGTAGTGGCATCGCCTGGGCTGGAGGATTCACAGTAGGCAGGAACAGGCACCGGTGTTCGGCACCGCAATGCACTAGTGAAGAACGTGAAAGTAAACTACAGTTCCCAGCAGCCCTTGCTGTCGGGAGCTCCTGGCAGCAAGGGTTGCTGGGAGCTGTAGTTTATTTCACTTTGAGTGTGGTGCGGTGCCGAAGAGTGGTGTTCCTGCCTACTGTGTAATCCTCCAGCCCAGGCGATGCCCAGCTCACCACACTAGGTACTGCAACATATTAATTGATATGTGCTTTGAGGTGGGAGGGCTATATGCAGGGAGGGGAAAGGACTATGTGCTGGGAGGGGAGAGGACTATATGCAGGGGGGGGGGAATATGTTCTGGGAGGGGAGAGGACTATGGGGGTCATTCCGACCCATTCCCACGCAGCGGTTCTTCGCTGCGGTGCGAACGGGTCAGAAATGCACATGCACGGCGGTCGCTTTGTGCACGCGCGTCATTGCCTGGCAACGACACCGCCAACAATAAATGTGATTGCAGCGGCGATCGCAAGAAGATGGACAGGCGGGAGGCGTTCCGGGGCGGATACTTACTGTTTCCAGCTGTTTTCGGGGAGTGGTAAGAGAAACACAGGCGTGTCCAGGAGAACAGAGGGCGGATGTCTGACGTCACAGGCGGGACCTTCATCGCTGGATCCGTCGTACTGGGTAAGTAGCTGCAGGGCTGGACTTGTTTTGAGTGAAACTTTTTTAGCATAGCAGGGCTGCACAAGCAAAAGCAGCCCTGCTATGCTAAAATACACTCCCCCATAGGCGGAGATTAGTTGATCACACCAGCAGCAAAAAGTTGCTTGGTGCGATCAACTCGGAATGACCCCCTATATGCAGGGTGGGGAGACTCTGTGCTGGGAGGGGAGAGGACTCTATGCAGGGAAGGGGGAGACTATGTACTGGGAGAGGAGAGGACTAGATGCAGGGAGGGGGGAGACGTGCTGGGAGGGGAGAGGACTAGATGCAGGAAGGGGGGAGACTCTGTGCTGGGGGGAGAGGACTATATACAGGGAGGGGGAGACTCTGTGCTAGGGAGGAGAGGACTCTATGCAGGGAAGGGGGAGACTATGTACTGGGAGGGGAGAGGACTATATGCAGGGAGGGGGGAGACTATGTGCTGGGAGGGGAGAGGACTACATGCAGGGAGGGGGGAGACATGTGCTGGGGGTGGTCTTCAGTATGCCGGCTGACGGGATCCCGGCGCACAGTATACCGGCGCCGGGATCCCGACAGCCGGCTTACCGACACTTATTCTCCCTCGTGGGGGTCCACGACCCCCCTGGAGGGAGAATAAAATAGTGTGGCGCGCGTAGCGCACCACCGTGACCGCAGCGTGGCGAGCACAGCGAGCCTGCAAGGGGCTCATTTGCGCTCGCCACACTGTCGGTATGCTGGCGGTCGGGCTCCCGGCGCTGGTATGCTGGTCGTCGGGAGCCCGACCGCCGGCATACCATACTACACCCTGTGCTGGGAGGGGAGAGGACTAGATGCAGGAAGGGGGGAGACTCTGTGCTGGGGGGAGAGGACTGTATGCAGGGAGGGGGCAGACTCTGTGCTGGGAGGAGTGAGGACTATATGCAGGGAGGGGGGAGATCATAGCTATGTGCAGGGAGGGGGGAGACCATGGCTATGTGCAGGGAGGGGGGAGACCATGGCTATATGCTGTGAGGGGGGAGACCATGGCTATGTGCTGGGAGGGGGATGGGGGCTACGGCTATGTGCTGGGAAGGGAATGGAGATTACGGCTATGTGCTGGGAGCGGGATGGAGACTACAGCTATGTGCTGGGAACAGGATGGGGACTACTTCTATGTGCTGGAAGGGGGTGGGGACTACAGATATGTGCTGGGGACAGGAGGTTATCTTCCCATTGGCCAGGATGGCACTCACAAGGTGCACTGGCCGAGGAGGGGGCGCTGCCTGCTGGTGCCACCTTTAGCCAGGGAGTGGAATCACTTAGTAGTGGCAGTGTACACCTGTGGGCCAGTCCGACCCTGGTTACTGAAACCTATTTAAAATACATCCTCCAAAACTTTTATGAATTGCTCCAGACATGAGTCTCCTTTCATTACACTCATTTTGGAATGCTACAGGTGTAGTGGTGCAGGGTAACAATCAATTGATAACATGTCAAATTAAGACATTAAGAGGAGAAGTGTGGACAAAGTAGAACTGCTGATCGATCATTCAAATTTTTTAGGCATTGCAAACGCATAGCACTGTCACTCTGACACAATGCCACAAGTTTGTGGCATGGTGCAGCAGTGGGTGGGACCATGACAACATGATCCACAGTCATTTACATCATGAAGCCTCCGGTTTCAGGTGGCTGTTTTGCTCTTGCGAGAGTCCAAGAGAATTCCTCAAAATTCATTAGGCTCCCACAATTCTGGGACTATAGACAAGAATGTTTAGAGCAAGATTCATATCATATATTTTAAATTTACAGTAGATATAGGCCAAGGAATATGATTCCTACTGTTATAGTGTGTTGCATATTCCTTGGGGTATAATGCTAGTGGTAAGGAAAATATGTGATAATTTTACCACTGGTACCATACAGTACATAGGCCCAGATTTATCAAGTATGGAGCGTGATAAATTACACAGTGGTAAAGTACCAACCAATCAGCTCCTAAATGTCATTTTTCAAACACAGCCGGTAAAATTGCAATTAGAAGCTGATTAGTTGGTACTTTATCACAATGCAATTTATTACTCTCCAAGGCTTGATAAATCTGGGCCAGAGTGCTCTATTTATCATTAAATATTGTAATGGATGGAATATACCAGTTTTAGTTAGTACGACGCAGCTGGTATTTACCATTTCTTGACATCTGTCCGGAAAGTTCCAGCAGCGTCCTCTCAGAACAGTCCCCTTCTGTTTTGCTAGAAGCCTGACACTCATATTACTGCTCGCTGATAAATAGTAACTGCATCACATTCCCCATACTTCAATATAGAGAAATGAAAGCAACTGGTAAATAATGGAACCCCCTTGATAAATTACGTTAACCTGTTATAACACCTTTTCCTAAAGAAAATATGAGAAATAAGGGTTATTACTGGAATATAGAGCCCTTAGTGATAAAATAGGATTTTGGTTACCTACCGGTTAATCCTTTTCTCGTAGTCCGTAGAGGATGCTGGGGTCCACATTAGTACCATGGGGTACAGACGGGTCCACCAGGAGCCATTGGCACTTTAAGAGTTGAGAGTGTGGGCTGGCTCCTCCCACTATGCCCCTCCTACCAGACTCAGTCTAGAAACTGTGCCCGAGGAGACGGACATCTTCGAGAGAAGGATTATACACAGATAGAAGTGAGATTCATACCAGCTCACACATACCAGGCACGTCAAGCCAACGAAGCTTGAACACTCAGCAACTGCTGAAACATTACTTACCAAGTAACAATGCAGTACCCAACTAAAACGAAGTTGTACTGAACCAAATAACGTTTGCATGAAAACAAAGTGCTGGGCGGGTGCCCAGCATCCTCTACAGACTACGAGAAAAGGATTTACCGTAGGTAACCAAAATCCTATTTTATGTCCTAGAGGATGCTGGGGTCCACATTAGTACCATGGGGATGTAACAAAGCTCCCAGAATGGGATGGAGAGCGCGGAGGCTCCTGCAAAACTGATTGACTGAACTTCAGATCATCAGAGGCCAAAGTATCGAACTTGTAAAACTTTGCAAACGTGTTCGACCCACACCAAGTTGCAGCTCGGCAAAGTTGCACTGCCGAGACACCCCAGGCAGCCACCCAGGAAAACCCCACCTTAGGAGTAGAGTGGGCCTTAACAGATTTTAGACACGGCAGTCCTGCCGTAGAATAAGCATACTGGATAGTGAACCTAATCCAGCGAGAAATAGTCTGTTTGGAAGCAGGACACCCAATTTTCTTGGGATCATACAGGATAAACAGAGAGTCCGACTTTCTGTGACGAGAAGTCCTCTTCACATATATCTTCAGAGCCCTTACAACATCCAAGGACTTTGATGTAATTGAGGAGTCAGTAGCCACTGGCACCACAATAGGTTGGTTGATATGAAATGCCGACACAACCTTCGGAAGAAACTGCTGACGTGTCTGGAGCTCAGCTCTATCTTCATGGAAGATCAAGTAAGGGCTTTTACAGGATAAAGCCCCCAACTCGGACACGCATCTAGCAGAAGCTAAGGCCAACAACGTGACCGCCTTCCATGTAAGAAATTTGACTTCAACCTCCTGTAGAGGCTCAAACCAATTCGACTGGAGGAACTGCAACACTACGTTAAGGTCCTGTCGAAGTCGAAAATATTACACACACACACCACGTGCAAACACCACACAGAGTGGCCTCTGTGCTTGCGCGTAATCACCGTGCATACGCATATACGCACGCTACGTACACTGGTTCACGAGCCTTGCATATTGGCGCGTGGTATGAATATGAACGGTAGCATACGCATTCGCACAGAAAAGCTACAAAGACATATTCAATATTCAATTCATATAGTGCACAATTTACACATTGGAG
Organism: Pseudophryne corroboree; assembly: GCF_028390025.1. Classification (NCBI taxonomy): domain Eukaryota; kingdom Metazoa; phylum Chordata; class Amphibia; order Anura; family Myobatrachidae; genus Pseudophryne; species Pseudophryne corroboree. Next base: position 456,135,882 of record NC_086445.1, on the reverse strand, counting down.
GTCATTCCGAGTTGTTCGCTCGCAAGGCGATTTTAGCAGAGTTGCTCACGCTAAGCCGCCGCCTACTGGGAGTGAATCTTAGCATCTTAAAATTGCGAACGATGTATTCGCAATATTGCGATTACACACCTCGTAGCAGTTTCTGAGTAGCTTCAGACTTACTCGGCATCTGCGATCAGTTCAGTGCTTGTCGTTCCTGGTTTGACGTCACAAACACTCCCAGCGTTCGCCCAGACACTCCTCCGTTTCTCCGGCCACTCCTGCGTTTTTTCCGGAAACGGTAGCGTTTTTTCCCACACGCCCATAAAACGGCCTGTTTCCGCCCAGAAACACCCATTTCCTGTCAATCACACTACGATCGCCTGAGAAAAAGCCGTGAGTAAAAATCCTAACTTCATAGCAAATTTACTTGGCGCAGTCGCAGTGCGGACATTGCGCATGCGCACTAAGCGGAAAATCGCTGCGATGCGATGAAATTTACCGAGCGAACAACTCGGAATGAGGGCCATAGTCTCCACACACATTGCCAGCAAGTTACATTTACTCAAAGGGTAGAACAATAGAGTTATCCAGCTTTACATGATGTGAGGGGACAGAGCAAGGTTAGGACTTAGTGTTTGGTATCCAGATGTACAGTATTTTGAGATCTACGTTCCGGTTTTTATGTGCAGTTAATCGCATGTTTCTGCACATAGATATGCGCAGAATTGTAATATTCACAAATACTGTAAATACTGTACTCTTGATATTCGGCGGGAACCCGGTGGTGGAGACCTGCAAGCACACTTGGACCAAGCATCGCCCACTCATTCTAACCAACCTATGACCCCTCATGTACTGTAAATGACCCGCCCCTTGACCTATGGAAGAAGAGCTTGCATTTCCTATTGTATTGTATTTGGACCCATTGTATAAAAGAAAGACTCCCTGACCAGGCACCAGTCTATCCTCTGAAGGTCATCTTGCTAAGACTGACTGAGGCCTGGATCCGGGAGTGCTCGCGAACAAACATATGTATCTATTGGTTGTAGCTCTTCTCTGTAATATAGTTGTATCTTCTGTGTATATCTTTTGAATAAATACTGTTGATGCGTTGGACCACAACATTACATTTAACTACTGGTGTCACACTCCATTCTTGTTTGGGGTATAAGGTGGATCCAGCCACACGTGTTACTGCATTGTGCGCACAACGTGTCGGCATGTATTCGCAACGTGCATTCATATCCTAGAGATTATTAGCGGCCGCAGTGGCCCGAACCCTAGAGTAATAAGGTACTGCTTTTCCTTGTAAGTTAATCGAACTTAACAGTTGTTGTCTCGTCCGGTTCACCAGATACTCACGGACTTGCAGGGCCTTAGAGACTTTGGTCTAACAACAAAGGGTGGAGACGCGTCTAAAGTAATTTTGTTTTGTGTTTAAAACTAGTGATGTGCACCGGAAATTTTTCGGGTTTTGTGTTTTGGTTTTGGATTCGGTTCCGCGGCCGTGTTTTGGATTCGGACGCGTTTTGGCAAAACCTCACCGAAATTTTTTTGTCGGAATCGGGTGTGTTTTGGATTCGGGTGTTTTTTTCAAAAACCCCTAAAAAACAGCTTAAATCATAGAATTCGGGGGTCATTTTGATCCCATAGTATTATTAACCTCAATTACCATAATTTCCACTCATTTCCAGTCTATTCTGAACACCTCACACCTCACAATATTATTTTTAGTCCTACAATTTGCACCAAGGTCGCTGGATGACTAAGCTAAGCGACCCAAGTGGCCGACACAAACACCTGGCCCATCTAGGAGTGGCACTGCAGTGTCAGACAGGATGGCCGATTTAAAAAATAGTCCCCAAACAGCACATGATGCAAAGAAAAAAAGAGGCGCACCAAGGTGGCTGTTTAACTAAGCTAAGCGACACAAGTGGCCGACACAAACACCTGGCCCATCTAGGAGTGGCACTGCAGTGTCAATCAAGACAGGATGGCACTTCAAAAAAATTGTCCCCAAACAGCACATGATGCAAAGGAAAAAAGAGGCGCACCAAGGTCGCTGTGTGACAAGCTAAGCGACACAAGTGGCCGACACAAACACCTGGCCCATCTAGGAGTGGCACTGCAGTGTCAGGCAGGATGGCACTTCCAAAAAATTGTCCCCAAACAGCACATGATGCAAAGAAAAAAAGAGGAGCACCAAGGTCGCTGTGTGACAAGCTAAGCGACACAAGTGGCCGACACAAACACCTGGCCCATCTAGGAGTGGCACTGCAGTGTCAGGCAGGATGGCACTTCAAAAAAATTGTCCCCAAATAGCACATGATAAAAAGAAAAATGAAAGAAAAAAGAGGTGCAAGATGGAATTGTCCTTGGGCCCTCCCACCCACCCTTATGTTGTATAAACAGGACATAACGAACCCATCATTTCAGCGACAGGGTCTGCCACACGACTGTGACAGAAATGACTGGTTGGTTTGGGCCCATAGGCGTGCGCACGGGGGGGTGCCTGGTGCGCACAGGCACCCCCTAATGTCCGGCACCCCCCGAACGGCTGCAGCAGAGTGATCACATGCTGCTCATGTTCCTCCTCCCTCCCCCGCTGCGACCGCCTTGCCCGCTGTGGCCACCGCACAGTCAGTAGTCAGAACTGACTGTGACTGACCGGCGGCTGCACTTGGTGACAGTGGATGCGATGCGGTGCACTGAAGTACAAAGCTTCGCCCCGCATCGCAATGTGACATCACGCCGCCCGCCCGCGGCCTGCCTGCCCGCCCTCGCACTCTCCCTCTCTCTATTGCGTGCCACTGCTACCACAGCCGCACAGCACGGCGTTCCTGTAGACGCTACCCGCTCCTCTGTAGTGGAGTCGAGGACGAGGACCCGGAGGCAAATTCAGCTCAACACAGACTCTTCAGAGACTGCCACGCTCAGCTCAGTCAGTGACTAAAGTAAGTAAACCACTGATGTGCTGCAGCTGAGCCTGTTCCTGTTTTTATACTGTACTGTACATGAAGTTGCCCCCCCGCCCCCCCACAAAAAAAATTGTAAAAAAATATAAACAAATCAGTAAGTGTACTCAGGGAAAAAAACTTAACGAACAGAAAAGAAGGGTTATAAAAATATGTTAGCTCAGCCTAGCTCTTAGTAGTTTCCTGAGAGGGGTTTTAAGGGTATCTGGCACTGGGGCATACCATGTGGCATAATGTGAATTTGACTAATATTACGTGGCGTAATGTGAATGTGGTTCATATCGTGTGGCGTAATGTGAATTTGGCGCATACTGTGTGGCGTTATGTAAATTTGTCTCATACCGTGTGGCGTAATGTGAATTTCAGCTCATACTGTGTGGTGTATTGTGAATTTACGCTCATACTGTGTGGAATAATGTGAATTTCAGCTCATACTGGGCCAGATGTACTAAGCCTGAAAAGTGATAAATATCACAGTGATAAAGTACCAGCCAATTGGCTCCTAACTGTCATTTTTCAAACACAGCCTATAATATGGCAGTTAGGAGCTGATTGGCTGGTACTTTATCACAGTGATAGTTATCACTTTTCAGGCTTAGTACATCTCCCCCACTGTGTGGTATAATGTGAATTTCAGCTCATTCTGTGTGGCATAATGTGAGTTTACGCTCATACTGTGTGGTATAATATAAATTTCGGCTCATGCTGTGGGGCGTAATGTCAATTCCAGCTCATACCGTGTGGGGTAATGTGAACTTCAGCTCATACCGTGTGGCATAATGTGACTTTCAGCTCATACCGTGTGGTGTAATGTGAACTTCAGCTCATACCGTGTGGCATAATGTGACTTTCAGCTCATACCGTGTGGCGTAATGTGAATTTCAGCTCATACCGTGTGGCGTAATGTGAATTTCAGCTCATACCTTGTGGAGTAATGTGAACTTCAGCTCATACCGTGTGGCATAATGTGAATTTATGCTCATACCGTGTGGCGTAATGTGAATTTATGCTCATACCATGTGGCGTAATGTGAATTTATGCTCATACTGTGTGGCATAATGTGAATTTCAACTCATACTGTGTGGTGTAATGTGAATAAGGGGTAACTGGTGAGCATAGGGACCTGTGTCCTGTGGACGAGGAGTAGTGGCATAGAAAGAGGCAGATGTGGCTCTAATTGCACATGTGTACATTTTTAACTGTACTTGTGTTATATTAAAACTCAAACGTTCACCCCCCTAAATCTCGCGTACTTTTCTGAGTGTCCCACTCAAAATCAGTGTGTTGGTGTTGGGCGGTGCAAGGGGTGGGGTGTTGTGCAGAGGGGAATGTATATGCACCTAGGCCCACCACTCTCTAGTTCCACCTCTGGGTCAGGGATAGTTTGGGGAAGTGTAAGCAGCGATAGGGTGCAGCGGCAGCTAGGACTAAGGGTTATTATTATTTATTAACAGTTTCTTATATAGCGCAGCATATTCCGTTGCGCTTTACAATTAGAACAACAGTAATAGAACAAAACTGGGTAAAAACAAACATATAGAGGTAGGAAGCCATAGCGGGCAGTCAGTACCAGCCGGTGGTCGCACTATTATGTTTTATTTTATTTCTCTGGGGTGTATTATATTTACTTTATTAGGAACTAGGGAGAAATTAGTTTACGCCATGTGATTTTACTGAGGGAATGTGAAATAGTGATAGACACGCCCCTGGGCGGTGCTAGATAAGCCCAAAAGGCGGCGCTAGACATGCCTAAAAGGCGGTGCTAGACACGCCCCTCCGGTGGTGCACCCTCTAATAACATTAGCTGCGCACGCCTATGTTTGGGCCCCCACCAAAAAAGAAGCAATCAATCTCTCCTTGCACAAACTGGCTCTACAGAGGCAAGATGTCCACCTCATCATCATCCTCCGATTCCTCACCCCTTTCACTGTGTACATCCCCCTCCTCACAGATTATTAATTCATCCCCACTGGAATCCACCATCTCAGTTCCCCGTGTACTTTCTGGAGGCAATTGCTGCTGGTGAATGTCTCCACGGAGGAATTGATTATAATTCATTTTGATGAACATCATCTTCTCCACATTTTCTGGAAGTAACCTCGTACGCCGATTGCTGACAAGGTGAGCGGCTGCACTAAACACTCTTTCAGAGTACACACTGGAGGGAGGGCAACTTAGGTAGAATAAAGCCAGTTTGTGCAAGGGCCTCCAAATTGCCTCTTTTTCCTGCCAGTATACGTACGGACTGTCTGACGTGCCTACTTGGATGCGGTCACTCATATAATCCTCCACCATTCTTTCCATGGTGAGAGAATCATATGCAGTGACAGTAGACGACATGTCAGTAATCATTGGCAGGTCCTTCAGTCCGGACCAGATGTCAGCACTCGCTCCAGACTGCCCTGCATCACAGACCAGCGGGTGGGCTCGGAATTCTTAGCCTTTTCCTCGCATCCCCAGTTGCGGGAGAATGTGAAGGAGGAGCTGTTGACGGGTCACGTTCCGCTTGACTTGACAATTTTCTCACCAGCAGGTCTTTGAACCTCTGCAGACTTGTGTCTGCCAGAAAGAGAGATACAACGTAGGTTTTAAATCTAGGATCGAGCACGGTGGCCAAAATATAGTGCTCTGATTTCAACAGATTGACCACCCGTGAATCCTGGTTAAGCGAATTAAGGGCTCCATCCACAAGTCCCACATGCCTAGCGGAATCGCTCTGTTTTAGCTCCTCCTTCAATGTCTCCAGCTTCTTCTGCAAAAGCCTGATGAGGGGAATGACCTGACTCAGGCTGGCAGTGTCTGAACTGACTTCACGTGTGGCAAGTTCAAAGGGTTGCAGAACCTTGCACAACGTTGAAATCATTCTCCACTGCGCTTGAGTCAGGTGCACTGCATTCCCCCTCCTTTGCCTATATTGTGGGCAGATGTATAGGCTTGAATGGCCTTTTGCTGCTCCTCCATCCTCTGAAGCATATAGAGGGTTGAATTCCACCTCGTTACCACCTCTTGCTTCAGATGATGGCAGGGCAGGTTCAGGAATGTTTGGTGGTGCTCCAGTCTTCTGTACGCGGTGCCTGAATGCCGAAAGTGGCCCACAATTCTTCGGGCCACCGACAGCATCTCTTGCACGCCCCTGTCGTTTTTTAAATAATTCTGCACCACCAAATTTAATGTATGTGCAAAACATGGGACGTGCTGGAATTTGCCCAGATGTAATGCACGCACAATATTGCTGGCGTTGTCCGATGTCACAAATCCCCAGGAGAGTCCAATTGGGGTAAGCCATTCTGCGATGATCTTCCTCAGTTGCCGTAAGAGGTTGTCAGCTGTGTGCCTATTCTGGAAAGCGGTGATACAAAGCGTAGCCTGCCTAGGAACGAGTTGGCGTTTGCGAGATGCTGCTACTGGTGCCGCCGCTGCTGTTCTTGCTGCGGGAGGCAGTACATCTACCCAGTGGGCTGTCACAGTCATATAGTCCTGAGTCTGCCCTGCTCCACTTGTCCACATGTCCGTGGTTAAGTGGACATTGGGTACAACTGCATTTTTTAAGGACACTGGTGAGTCTTTTTCTGAGGTCTGTGTACATTTTCGGTATCGCCTGCCTAGAGAAATGGAACCTAGATGGTATTTGGAACCGGGGACACAGTACCTCAATTAAGTCTATAGTTGCCTCTGAATTAACGATGGATACCGGAACCACGTTTCTCACCGCCCAGGCTGCCAAGGCCTGAGTTATCTGCTTTGCAACAGGATGACTGCTGTGATATTTCATCTTCCTCGCAAAGGACTGTTGGACAGTCAATTGCTTACTGGAAGTAGAACAAGTGGTCTTCCGACTTCCCGTCTTGGATGACGATCGACTCCCAGCAGCAACAACAGCAGCGCCAGCAGCAGTAGGCGTTACACTCAAGGATGCATCGGAGGAATCCCAGGCAGGAGAGGACTCGTCAGACTTGACAGTGACATGGCCTGCAGGACTATTGGCTTTCCTGGGTAAGGAGGAAATTGACACTGAGGGAGTTGGTGGTGTGGTTTGCAGGAGCTTGGTTACAAGAGGAAGGGATTTACTGGTCAGTGGACTGCTTCCGCTGTCACCCAAAGTTTTTGAACTTGTCACTGACTTATGATGAATGCGCTGCAGGTGAAGTATAAGGGAGGATGTTCCGAGATGGTTAACGTCCTTACCCCTACTTATTACAGCTTGACAAAGGCAACACACGGCTTGACACCTGTTGTCCACATTTGTGTTGAAATAATTCCACACCGAAGAGCTGATTTTTTTTGGTATTTTGACCAGGCATGTCAATGGCCATATTCCTCCCACGGACAACAGGTGTATCCCCGGGTGCCTGACTTAAACAAACCACCTCACCATCAGAATCCTCCTTGTCAATTTCCTCCCCAGCGCCAGCAACACCCATATCCTCATCCTGGTGTACTTCAACAGTGACATCTTCAATTTGACTATCAGGAACTGGACTGCGGGTGCTCCTTCCAGCACTTGCAGGGGGCGTGCAAATGGTGGAAGGCGCAAGCTCTTCCCGTACAGTGTTGGGAAGGTCAGGCATCGCAACCAACACAATTGGACTCTCCTTGGGGATTTGTGATTTAGAAGAACGCACAGTTCTTTGCTGTGCTTTTGCCAGCTTAAGTCTTTTCTTTTTTCTAGCGAGAGGATGAGTGCTTCCATCCTCATGTGAAGCTGAACCATTAGCCATGAACATAGGCCAGGGCCTCAGCCGTTCCTTGCCACTCCGTGTCGTAAATGGCATATTGGCAAGTTTACGCTTCTCCTCAGACGCTTTTAATTTTGATTTTTGGGTCATTTTACTGAACTTTTGTGTTTTGGATTTTACATGCTCTCTACTATGACATTGGGCATCGGCCTTGGCATTTCATCGTCTCGGCCATGACTAGTGGCAGCAGCTTCAGCACGAGGTGGAAGTGGATCTTGATCTTTCCCTATTTTAACCTCCACATTTTTGTTCTCCATTTTTTAATGTGTGGAATTATATGCCAGTATCAATAGCAATGGCCTACTACTATATTTACTGTGCACAACTAAAATGCACCACAGGTATAGAATGTAGATGGATAGTATACTTAATGGATGACGAGTGACGACACAGAGGTAGGTACAGCAGTGGCCTACCGTACTGCTATATATAGTATACTGGTGGACACTGTGTCAGCAAACTGCAAAACTAAAATGCACCACAGGTATAGAATGTAGATGGATAGTATACTTAATGGATGATGAGTGACGACACAGAGGTAGGTACAGCAGTGGCCTACCGTACTGCTATATATAGTATACTGGTGGACACTGTGTCAGCAAACTGCAAAACTAAAATGCACCACAGGTATAGAATGTAGATGGATAGTATACTTAATGGATGACGAGTGACGACACAGAGGTAGGTACAGCAGTGGCCTACCGTACTGCTATATATAGTATACTGGTGGACACTGTCAGCAAACTGCAAAACTAAAATGCACCACAGGTATAGAATGTAGATGGATAGTATACTTAATGGATGACGAGTGACGACACAGAGGTAGGTACAGCAGTGGCCTACCGTACTGCTATATATAGTATACTGGTGGACACTGTGTCAGCAAACTGCAAAACTAAAATGCACCACAGGTATAGAATGTAGATGGATAGTATACTTAATGGATGACGACACAGAGGTAGGTACAGCAGTGGCCTACCGTACTGCTATATATAGTATACTGGTGGACACTGTCAGCAAACTGCAAAACTAAAATGCACCACAGGTATAGAATGTAAATGGATAGTATACTTAATGGATGACGAGTGACGACACAGAGGTAGGTACAGCAGTGGCCTACCGTACTGCTATATATAGTATACTGGTGGACACTGTCAGCAAACTGCAAAACTAAAATGCACGACAGGTATAGAATGTAGATGGATAGTATACTTAATGGATGACGACACAGATGTAGGTACAGCAGTGGCCTACCGTACTGCTATATATAGTATACTGGTGGACACTGTCAGCAAACTGCAAAACTAAAATGTACCACAGGTATAGAATGTAGATGGATAGTATACTTAATGGATGACGACACAGAGGTAGGTAAAGCAGTGGCCTACCATACTGCTATATATAGTATACTGGTGGACACTGTCAGCAAACTGCAAAACTAAAATGCACCACAGGTATAGAATGTAGATGGATAGTATACTTAATGGATGACGACACAGAGGTAGGTACAGCAGTGGCCTACCGTACTGCTATATATAGTATACTGGTGGACACTGTCAGCAAACTGCAAAACTAAAATGCAACACAGGTATAGAATGTAGATGGATAGTATACTTAATGGATGACGAGTGACGACACAGAGGTAGGTACAGCAGTGGCCTACTGTACTGCTATATATAGTATACTGGTGGACACTGTCAGCAAACTGCAAAACTAAAATGCACCACAGGTATAGAATGTAGATGGATAGTATACTTAATGGATGACGAGTGACGACACAGAGGTAGGTACAGCAGTCGCCTACCGTACTACTATATATAGTATACTGGTGGACACTCAGCAAACTGCAAAACTAAAATGCACCACAGGTATAGGATGTAGATGGATAGTATACTTAATGGATGACGAAACAGAGGTAGGTACAGCAGTGGCCTACCGTACTGCTATATATAGTATACTGGTGGACACTGTCAGCAAACTGCAAAACTAAAATGTACCACAGGTATAGAATGTAGATGGATAGTATACTTAATGGATGACGACACAGAGGTAGGTACAGCAGTGGCCTACCGTACTGCTATATATAGTATACTGGTGGACACTGTCAGCAAACTGCAAAACTAAAATGCACCACAGGTATAGAATGTAGATGGATAGTATACTTAATGGATGACGACACAGAGGTAGGTACAGCAGTGGCCTACCGTACTGCTATATATAGTATACTGGTGGACACTGTCAGCAAACTGCAAAACTAAAATGCACCACAGGTATAGAATGTAGATGGATAGTATACTTAATGGATGACGAGTGACGACACAGAGGTAGGTACAGCAGTGGCCTACCGTACTGCTATATATAGTATACTGGTGGACACTGTCAGCAAACTGCAAAACTAAAATGCACCACAGGTATAGAATGTAGATGGATAGTATACTTAATGGATGACGAGTGACGACACAGATGTAGGTACAGCAGTGGCCTACCGTACCGCTATATATAGTATACTGGTGGACACTGTCAGCAAACTGCAAAACTAAAATGCACCACAGGTAGAGAATGTAGATGGATAGTATACGTAATGGATGACGAGTGACGACACAGAGGTAGGTACAGCAGTGGCCTACCATACTGCTATATATAGTATACTGGTGGACACTGTCAGCAAACTGCAAAACTAAAATGCACCACAGGTATAGAATGTAGATGGATAGTATACTTAATGGATGACGAGTGACGACACAGAGGTAGGTACAGCAGTGGCCTACCGTACTGCTATATATAGTATACTGGTGGACACTGTGTCAGCAAACTGCAAAACTAAAATGCACCACAGGTATAGAATGTAGATGGATAGTATACTTAATGGATGACGACACAGAGGTAGGTACAGCAGTGGCCTACCTTACTGCTATATATAGTATACTGGTGGACACTGTCAGCAAACTGCAAAACTAAAATGCACCACAGGTATAGAATGTAAATGGATAGTATACTTAATGGATGACGAGTGACGACACAGAGGTAGGTACAGCAGTGGCCTACCGTACTGCTATATATAGTATACTGGTGGACACTGTCAGCAAACTGCAAAACTAAAATGCACCACAGGTATAGAATGTAGATGGATAGTATACTTAATGGATGACGACACAGATGTAGGTACAGCAGTGGCCTACCGTACTGCTATATATAGTATACTGGTGGACACTGTCAGCAAACTGCAAAACTAAAATGTACCACAGGTATAGAATGTAGATGGATAGTATACTTAATGGATGATGACACAGAGGTAGGTAAAGCAGTGGCCTACCATACTGCTATATATAGTATACTGGTGGACACTGTCAGCAAACTGCAAAACTAAAATGCACCACAGGTATAAAATGTAGATGGATAGTATACTTAATGGATGACGACAAAGAGGTAGGTACAGCAGTGGCCTACCGTACTGCTATATATAGTATACTGGTGGACACTGTCAGCAAACTGCAAAACTAAAATGCAACACAGGTATAGAATGTAGATGGATAGTATACTTAATGGATGACGAGTGACGACACAGAGGTAGGTACAGCAGTGGCCTACTGTACTGCTATATATAGTATACTGGTGGACACTGTCAGCAAACTGCAAAACTAAAATGCACCACAGGTATAGAATGTAGATGGATAGTATACTTATTGGATGACGAGTGACGACACAGAGGTAGGTACAGCAGTGGCCTACCGTACTACTATATATAGTATACTGGTGGACACTCAGCAAACTGCAAAACTAAAATGCACCACAGGTATAGAATGTAGATGGATAGTATACTTAATGGATGACGACACAGAGGTAGGTACAGCAGTGGCCTACCGTACTGCTATATATAGTATACTGGTGGACACTGTCAGCAAACTGCAAAATTTAAATGTACCACAGGTATAGAATGTAGATGGATAGTATTCTTAATGGATGACGACACAGAGGTAGGTACAGCAGTGGCCTACCGTACTGCTATATATAGTATACTGGTGGACACTGTCAGCAAACTGCAAAACTAAAATGCACCACAGGTATAGAATGTAGATGGATAGTATACTTAATGGATGACGACACAGAGGTAGGTACAGCAGTGGCCTACCGTACTGCTATATATAGTATACTGGTGGACACTGTCAGCAAACTGCAAAACTAAAATGCACCACAGGTATAGAATGTAGATGGATAGTATACTTAATGGATGACGAGTGACGACACAGAGGTAGGTACAGCAGTGGCCTACCGTACTGCTATATATAGTATACTGGTGGACACTGTCAGCAAACTGCAAAACTAAAATGCACCACAGGTATAGAATGTAGATGGATAGTATACTTAATGGATGACGAGTGACGACACAGAGGTAGGTACAGCAGTGGCCTACCGTACCGCTATATATAGTATACTGGTGGACACTGTCAGCAAACTGCAAAACTAAAATGCACCACAGGTAGAGAATGTAGATGGATAGTATACGTAATGGATGACGAGTGACGACACAGAGGTAGGTACAGCAGTGGCCTACCGTACTGCTATATATAGTATACTGGTGGACACTGTCAGCAAACTGCAAAACTAAAATGCACCACAGGTATAGAATGTAGATGGATAGTATACTTAATGGATGACGAGTGACGACACAGAGGTAGGTACAGCAGTGGCCTACTGTACTGCTATATATAGTATACTGGTGGACACTGTCAGCAAACTGCAAAACTAAAATGCACCACAGGTATAAAATGTAGATGGATAGTATACTTAATGGATGACGAGTGACGACACAGAGGTAGGTACAGCAGTGGCCTACCGTACTGCTATATATAGTATACTGGTGGACACTGTCAGCAAACTGCAAAACTAAAATGCACCACAGGAATAGAATGTAGATGGATAGTATACTTAATGGATGACGACACAGAGGTAGGTACAGCAGTGGCCTACCGTACTGCTATATATAGTATACTGGTGGACACTGTGTCAGCAAACTGCAAAACTAAAATGCACCACAGGTATAGAATGTAGATGGATAGTATACTTAATGGATGACGAGTGACGACACAGAGGTAGGTACAGCAGTGGCCTACCGTACTACTATATATAGTATACTGGTGGACACTGTCAGCAAACTGCAAAACTAAAATGCACCACAGGTATAGAATGTAGATGGATAGTATACTTAATGGATGACGACACAGGGGTAGGTACAGCAGTGGCCTACCGTACTGCTATAAGTATATATAGTATACTGGTGGACACTGTCAGCAAACTGCAAAACTAAAATGAACCACAGGCATAGAATGTAGATGGGTAGTATACTTAATGGATGACGAGTGACGACACAGAGGTAGGTACAGCAGTGGCCTACCGTACTGCTATATATAGTATACTGGTGGACACTGTGTCAGCAAACTGCAAAACTAAAATGCACCACAGGTTTAGAATGTAGATGGATAGTATACTTAATGGATGACGACACAGAGGTAGGTACAGCAGTGCACTCTGCACTGTACTCCTCCTGTATAATATTAATTATACTGGTGGTCCCCAGTCCCCACAATAAAGCAGCACACTGAGCACAGATATGGAGTGTTTTTCAGGCAGACAACGTATACTGGTGGTCACTGTCAGCAAAACTCTGCACTGTACTCCTGCTATAGCTGCTCCCCAGTCCCCACAATTAAGCAGTGTGAGCACTCAGCACAGATATATTATGCAGCACACTGAGCACAGATATGGTATGGAGCGTTTTTTTCAGGCAGAGAACGGATAAAAACTGGTGGTCACTTATCAGCAAAACTCTGCACTGTACTCCTCCTAACAGCTGCTCCCCAATCCTCCCCACAAATAAGAAATAAACCAATCAACTTCTACAATAAACGGAGAGGACGCCAGCCACGTCCTCTCCCTATCATCTCCAATGCACGAGTGAAAATGGCGGCGACGCGCGGCTGCTTATATAGAATCCGAATCTCGCGAGAATCCAACAGCAGGATGATGACGTTCGGGCGCGCTCGGGTTAGCCGAGCAAGGCGGGAAGGTTCTAACCTGCCTCGGACCCGTGTAAAAAAGGTGAAGTTCGGGGGGGTTCGGTTTCCGAGAAACCGAACCCGCTCATCACTACTCATAATTAGCCTCTAAAGAAGAGTGAAGTAATATAAAGGCCCCCCTCTGCACCTCCGTAGACTACAAGGCTGGCAGCCTATATAAGAGAGAGACTCTGGTCACGAATGACTGAACACTGCCTTACAAGGTATATCACTGCTATCTCAGTGAAACTGACATTGATTATACATTGAACATTTAGAAGTGATCCTCCACACTGCGGGCACCACCTGAGAACAAATAGAGATTTACAAGACTATATCCCTCATACAGAGAGGAAATTCAACAGACTTCCAGTTTGGGATCTCCAATTTAAATAGTGATCTGTTGGGGCTCCTCCTAGATACAGCAATTGGTGACATTTACACTATACTTGGTTATGTGTGTTTGGGTACCCGATGCTAATGTTTATACAGTAATTAAGCATAGTTGTGATAATTGATTAGTGTCTTGTTTGTGCTTAAAGGCGTCATTGTTGTATTATACTGAGTACCTACTGTACTAGTGTACAGGCTATATCGCATGCACTGGTTCTTGAAATAAATACACCTGCATTATTAATGAACGTTGTTTTCCATATTTAAAAGTGTGTTACTCATACCTTCAGACCTCTCCGCGAAGAGAATAGAAGTATCATCGCGAAGCGGATTTCTGGTAAGCACATTGCCATAAGGTACCACAAGTTGAATTTTGCGTCACGAACAGGATAACGAACGGGGAAAAGAACATGTACGTGACAGACCAAAACAAAGAGACACCGGCAACGCCACAGCCGAGTACGTCAGGAACAAGAATAACCACAGCACCAGCAATGGCCAGTGTGAATCCTATTACACTCCCATATTACTTTGGAGCATCATGGCTTCCTACATACTCAGGGGACAAGAACAAGAAAGACTCAAGTTCATGGACAGTATTCAAGAACAAGTTACAATCTATGTTTATGCTCTATCCCCTGGCTAACCAACAACAAGTCGAAATATTGATCGGCCAACTAAAAGACTCAGCTCTAAGAGAGGTATTATCGTGGCCAGAAACCGAGAAAACTGATGTAGACCAAATATTCCAGCGTTTAGCGACAATATTCGACACAAGCACGGTGGCAGAATTAAAATCTGACTTCTATGCCAGAAAGCAACACTCCGGGGAGTCACTACGAGATTTTGCCCTGAGCTTACAAGAGGCACTGAAGAGAATAGAAGAGATGGACCCCTCGGAAGCGAAAGAGAAGGATGAGACGCTAATCAACCAGTTCATGGAAGGCGCAAACGGAGAAGGAATCGGCGCCCAACTGCGATTACTGAGACTCCAACTCCCTAGAGATTCATTTCTAGATTTCAAGGAGGCTGCTATTAAAGTGATTGGCCCACCCCGGCCTAATAAAGCTCACTTCCCAGAGATGCCAGGTTACCAAGAGAAGAAGGATGATGAAGACCTCCAAAAGCCAATGTGAGAGGCCTCTGAACCAAAACGAGCAGTTGTACAGACGGGACAGAATTCCCAAGTCGATTCAGCGAATGACCTGAAAGGTCGAATAGAAGAATTAACCTTAGAAATGGATACCATGAGTCGGGAGCTACAGAGGTTAAGAAGACGGACGCATCTAGAAAGGAATGAGTCCAATTGGAGGGCAGGTCGGAGGGAAGGACGAAACGATTGGTGGGAACCCACTCCAGGAAGAGGTAGAAGAGATACTGACCAGTTTGACTCATTAGGCCGACCTATTTGCCGAAGATGTAACCGAAGTGGCCACGTAGAACGGAATTACCGGCTGTCGGAGCCGTTAAACGACAACTCCCGAGGCCAGGGACCACCCCTCCGGGAGAATCAACCCTGTAGGTCCAACCCCAGGTGATTGGTGTCCCAAAGACATGGGCCGGTGCCCTGTCATCACCATTTGGATTAATGGAACCCATGTACTAGCCATGCTCGACACAGGATCACAAGTGACCACCATCCAGGCAAGGTCATACTACCATCATTGGGGCACGATGGACATGATCCCTCCTCCCCCATCATGGCTGAGGCTGATGGCCAGCAACGGGCTTGATATCCAGTGCAGGGGCTACTGCGAACTACACGTCAAGATTGGACAAGCCGAGCTGATTAATCAAGGGTGCCTGATCACTGATGTGGATGATCCAACTATTCCTCCTATCATTGTGGGGATGAATATACTTCAAAGTTGCCCAACCGAGATAATCTCAGCCTTAAAGACAGAACTTATCGCAGCACCATCCGATACACAGAGGGCCCTCAGCATGACGATAAGAACCCTACAGGGACAGGTGTTGACTGACCTTCAGCAGAATCAACTTAGAGCTGGGTGCAAAGATCGGCGACAAGATCAAGGAGGAAGAAACAGGTCGCGATGGGACCTTCCAAGAGAGCCAGGTCGACGCCTCAGCGACCTTTTTGACTCACTGGTACGACCGATATGTCGACGATGCAGACGAAGTGGGCACATTGAATGGAACTGTCGACAGCCTTCAAGCAGAGCGGAGAGAGTAGGACCGCCCAGGAAAAGACAGCCAAGGGATACTGGTACAAATATAGTAGTGCGGAACCAGGTTAGCGTGTGTGGCATATTATCTGATGGTGATGTTCAGCAAGCCAGCGCATGAAGAATTGTCTGCAAAGTCATGTGGTTCAGTGTATCACATGGCTATGGTTTTATAAAGCTAGTGGACACTAAAAAAAGAGTATACGTGCACTATACTGGCATTCAGAAGACCAACCCGAAAGAGTGCTTCCGGAGCCTGAGAAGCAACGACATGGTCGAGTTTGAATTGGCGAATGGGAAGAAAGGCATCAAAGCCATTAACGTGACTGGTCCCAGTGGTGTTCCAGTAAAAGGCAACAAGTATGCGACAGATCGCGATCAACATTGGTGCTATCCACGTTATGGAGGTCCTCCACACAACTGTCAGAGAAACGACCAATACTGCAAAGGTGGAGAGAGGATGAGAGTAGTCGAAAGTGCCACTGATAGAAGGAAAGCTGTCCCTCCACAGCCTGTAGAGAGAAGTGTGGGCGAAAATCCCATGTCATATCTGTACCCAGAGAGGTATGGCCCTGCTAACAAGTATAGTACCATAAGTGGTGACAAAAAGTCAATGGTTGTTCATCGTAACCAGCCAAAGAAATACTCGTCTAGTCATCGAGAGGCGGTGGAACCACAGCTCACAGAGGCGGAGAGGTCGAGTACACCTGAGTCCCCGTGCAATAGCGATCCTACTGCTGAAATGTTGAATGTGTTTCGGCCAGTGTGGGGGCTGTTACACCCTACGATCAGGTCTGCAACTGTACCCTGTTCTATGTCTGACATTGGTAATGATAATGTGGTAGATGTCTGTCCCCTTGTATCGAATGTGCCTGTTCCTGATGTAACTGAGTCAATTGATCAAAGTGAGGTAATTGGCCCATCAGAGGAGAGACAGTCGACCCGCTCCACGCGGGGCCAACTGCCGGCCCGATACAGATATTGATGTACTTTTAGTCATTAACTTTTGGCAGGTCTCTGTGTTATAAGGCGTGAGGACACGCCTCATTTCAGTGGGGAAATTTGTGGCATCCCAGTCCTGAGGGATACCCCTTTCATGGAAACTTAGGAAAGGGTTACAAGCTGTGGCTTGGCTGTGTCACTTGTGAACGTAATGAACTGTGACAGTCTGGGCTTCTGCAATTGCAGCCTGGGTGCTAGGCAACAGGGGCTGTGCACAACGGAAGCAATCTGGAGGGTGTTGAGACCCAGGAGAATCTGACTGTGCCTGAGAGGAGCGCGGGAAAAAGGGCAGAGGATTTATAGGCTGCAGAGGGGGATGTGACGTCAGACGCTGGTATGCTGAGAAAGCCTGCATCTGCCAAAGTGATACGTAGAGGGTCTGAGAGATTCAAGGAGTGATCAGCGTGGTTTCAAGTAAACATTCCACAGGCTGTGATTTACTGCAGCTCAGACGGAGACAGCAATAGTTCTTATGCACAGAGGAGAAACAGCGCTGCACGGTGAGACAACGGAGTTCGTGTGTGGTGGCCCCCTGAGTAAACAGACCATCACTACAGTCATAGGACACGTGAGTCTGGCTAAGTTAGCCACTGAGTTCTGGAGTAGCCTAATGACTGGGACAGTCTCATACACTATACTAAACAGCTGCATCCTGGTGTAAAGACTCATAATTAGCCTCTAAAGAAGAGTGAAGTAATATAAAGGCCCCCCTCTGCCCCTCCATAGACTACAAGGCTGGCAGCCTATATAAGAGAGAGACTCTGGTCACGAATGACTGAACACTGCCTTACAAGGTAAATCACTGCTATCTCAGTGAAACTGACATTGATTATACATTGAGCATTTAGAAGTGATCCTCCACACTGCGGGCACCACCTGAGAACAAATAGAGATTAACAAGACTATATCCCTTATACAGAGAGGAAATTCAGCAGACTTCCAGTTTGGGATCTCCAATTTGAATAGTGATCTGTTGGGGCTCCTCCTAGATACAGCAATTGGTGACATTTACACTATACTTGCCAGTCCCTACATATTACATGGAAATCAAGTTGTTATCAAAGGATTGCAATCCAAAAATCCTTTGCACAGTGATAAAAGCAACATTTGGACACTATTCAGGTTATGTGTGTTTGGGTACCCGATGCTAATGTTTATACAGTAATTAAGCATAGTTGTGATAATTGATTAGTGTCTTATTTGTGCTTAAAGGCGTCATTGTTGTATTATACTGAGTACCTACTGTACTAGTGTACAGGCTAAATCGCATGCACTGGTTCTTGAAATAAATACACCTGCATTATTAATGAACGTTGTTTTCCATATTCAAAAGTGTGTTACTCATACCTTCAGATCTCTCCGCGAAGAGAATAGAAGTATCATCGCAAAGCGGATTTCTGGTAAGCACATTGCCATAAGGGGTTAACCTGAGGGTACCACACACATTGTCCATAACACAGCAAAACAAGGTCTTGGAGATATGGATGTCGAAAAAACTTGGTTATCAAGGTTTACAACAAATGCTCAATTCATGGTCAGAACATACTGTAGGTCCTAATTCAAGGCTGATCGCAAAAGCAAAATCTTACTCTAATGGGCAAAACCATTTTACTGCACAAAATAAATGTATCTTTCTCTATGAATGTGTGCTTATTTGGAATGTAATGTTAGACAAATCGTAAGGTGTTTTTATGGGAACAGGAGACTGACTTATGGATAACTGGTGGGAACATGAATGTGATGACACAAATACAATTTTTTATCTTTATTAAAGTGGTAAGAAAACAGGCCCTGTAAGGTGTTAAAAAAATAGTGCATCACATCAGTCCATCTATTTCTTCAGTCTTTTCTGCCTTGTGCTGATCCAGAACGACTATATACACTAGCATTTTGGCACCATATTTCCTTCATCTTTGCCAACTTCTAGATTGTATGTGTTGAGTTAGAATTATACATCATTTACTATATGATGCTTTTTATTTTCAGATGCGTATCTAGGGCGGGGTGAGCAGAGCCCATGCCCTGAGCATATGACAGAGGGGGTCGCTGTTGTATCCACTGCTGGACATCACATTAGTATTTACTGAATCGATGTGCTCCCAGCCTCCAACAGCAACTATATGCCTCCACCTCCACTCTGGACTGTCCAGTGGTGGTCCGGGGAGCATGGGACTGGGTAACCGCAATGTCTTAAGGAGATAGCTTCAGCCGTCAGGCCAATAGGATTGGTTTGGGATGGGGATGTGGAGTAGCTGCCCGATCAAGCATCATTGGGTGGGTGGGGTGTCTGGACTCGGGAGTCCCCAAATAGTGGGCGCTGGGGCTGGTGCCAGGGCTGATGGTAGTGGAGGCTTGACAAATGCACCAAACTGGGCGTCTGAAGTCACCCTCGCCCTGTGTGCCTGCCACAAAGCCACCTCACCCATGTGCAGCCCTCTTACCCTCACCCCCTGTGCCTGCCACCTCTCCCCTGTGCAGCTTTCTTATCCTCGCCCTCTGTGCATGCCACCTCACCCCTGTGCTGCCCCTGTACTCTCAAAGTGTGCACCTGCCATTTCACCCCTGTGCTACCCCCTTACTCTTGTCCAGTGTGCCTGCCCCTGTGCTGCTCCCTTAACCTCACATAGTGCGCCTGCCACATCAACCCAATGCTGCCCCCTTACCCTCACCCATGGTGTCTGCAAAATCACCCTGTGTTACCCCCTTACCCTGTGTGCCCACCTACCCTCGCCCTGTGTGCCTGACACCTCATCCTTGTGATACCTCCTAACCCTCACCCTGTGCGACTGCCACCTCACCCGTATGCTGCCACTTACCCTGTGCAGGGATTCATTAGATTCCTGGTAACTTGCTGCTGCCATCGATGGGAATGGCAGTGTATGACCCTTCACCTATATGATTGTCTGAATGCCTCACTGACATTGGCACTGCCGGAGACTTTTGGTAAGTAAGAAAGCAAGGGCAATAACTACCCTGTTGAATCGGGCGCTAATAAATTAATTCAAGAAAACACCTGATATAGAATAATTGGTGTAATAGCAGCTCCTACAGGGCAACTGGATGCCTTAATCAAAAGATGTATAGTTAATGTTCTATGGAAAACATTTAAGGAGCGCTGATATCAAATAGAAAATCATTTAATAATAAAAACGGTGGAAAAAACCACTTAAGATGATTAGTTTGTAAATTAAAAACATAGGCAGTACAAATGCATATACATATATAAATAATCACATTCACAATAAAAATGAATTAACTGTAATCGGCTTGTACGCCAATTATATTAGTATTGCAGTCCACAATCATAAATTAGGCTGGTGGCATCCGTACTGATAGAGGGATAAGTGAAATGTCTCCACAAGATATTTGAAATTTGTTAGTAGATTTAAGCAAAGGGGTTGTTATAATTGTAGTGTGCTATTGCTCACCCCTAGCATTAGGATCCATTTTTCACTCGTAGTTGTAAGCGCTGATTTCCGTCAGTAGCAGTTTGCGGAGGTGACTCTCAGCAGCCGACAGCGTCTGTAGCGGGTTGTCCGGCAAAAGGAATAACCGAGATTTCGAAGCACCTCAGCAGAACGGGGCTTTTCCAAGCACAGCAGAAAGAGTTGAGCAGCAGTGGATCCAGTAAACGTGATAGAGAGAGATCGTCCTAATCCCTCAGTAGCAGTAACGGATGGTCCGTGAGAGTCTCCAGCAGTGGACAAGCAATTAGAATTGCTTAAATCTACTAACAAATTTCAAATATCTTGTGGAGACATTTCACTTATCCCTCTATCAGTACGGATGCCACCAGCCTAATTTATGATTGTGGACTGCAATACTAATATAATTGGCGTACAAGCCGATTACAGTTAATTCACTTTTGGTAAGTAGGATGACTGAATATATTATATTGCTTTCAGACCAACAAGTCGCACCCGGGATTTGTACACAGATCCTTCCTGGGTGCGACTCGGCGAGACCACTTTCAGACAGGTGGCCTGACCTGGCTTATTGCCGGGTTGGTGACGTCACCGCCGACGCACTTGGAGATAGCACTTGGAGATTAGATGATCTCCAAGTGCCACCTCTTCCTATGGTGTGAACGGGTCCAGGGTCGCATCGACCCAGCTAACCTGTTTACTAGAGATGAGCGGGTTCGGTTTCTCTGAATCCGAACCCGCCAGAACTTCATGTTTTTTTTCACGGGTCCGAGCGACTCGGATCTTCCCGCCTTGCTCGGTTAACCCGAGCGCGCCCGAACGTCATCATGACGCTGTCGGATTCTCGCGAGGCTCGGATTCTATCGCGAGACTCGGATTCTATATAAGGAGCCGCGCGTCGCCGCCATTTTCACACGTGCATTGAGATTGATAGGGAGAGGACGTGGCTGGCGTCCTCTCCGTTTAGAATAGATTAGAGAGACACTTGATTTACTAATTTTGGGGAGCATTAGGAGTACTCAGTAGTGTACAGTGCAGAGTTTTGCTGATAGTGACCAGTGACCACCAGTTTTATTTATAATCCGTTCTCTGCCTGAAAAAAGCGATACACAGCACACAGTGACTCAGTCACATACCATATCTGTGTGCACTGCTCAGGCTCAGGCCAGTGTGCTGCATCATCTATTATCTATATATAATATTATATATATCTGTCTGACTGCTCAGCTCACACAGCTTATAATTGTGGGGGAGACTGGGGAGCACTACTGCAGTGCCAGTTATAGGTTATAGCAGGAGCCAGGAGTACATAATATATTATATAGTGAGTGACCACCAGACACACAGTGCAGTTTATTTAATATATCCGTTCTCTGCCTGAAAAAAGCGATACACACAGTAGAGATGAGCGCCTGAAATTTTTCGGGTTTTGTGTTTTGGTTTTGGGTTCGGTTCCGCGGCCGTGTTTTGGGTTCGAACGCGTTTTGGCAAAACCTCACCGAATTTTTTTTGTCGGATTCGGGTGTGTTTTGGATTCGGGTGTTTTTTTCCAAAAACACTAAAAAACAGCTTAAATCATAGAATTTGGGGGTCATTTTGATCCCAAAGTATTATTAACCTCAAAAACCATAATTTACACTCATTTTCAGTCTATTCTGAATACCTCACACCTCACAATATTATTTTTAGTCCTAAAATTTGCACCGAGGTCGCTGTGTGAGTAAGATAAGCGACCCTAGTGGCCGACACAAACACCGGGCCCATCTAGGAGTGGCACTGCAGTGTCACGCAGGATGTCCCTTCCAAAAAACCCTCCCCAAACAGCACATGACGCAAAGAAAAAAAGAGGCGCAATGAGGTAGCTGTGTGAGTAAGATTAGCGACCCTAGTGGCCGACACAAACACCGGGCCCATCTAGGAGTGGCACTGCAGTGTCACGCAGGATGGCCCTTCCAAAAAACCCTCCCCAAACAGCACATGACGCAAAGAAAAAAAGAGGCGCAATGAGGTAGCTGTGTGAGTAAGATTAGCGACCCTAGTGGCCGACACAAACACCGGGCCCATCTAGGAGTGGCACTGCAGTGTCACGCAGGATGTCCCTTCCAAAAAACCCTCCCCAAACAGCACATGACGCAAAGAAAAAAAGAGGCGCAATGAGGTAGCTGTGTGAGTAAGATTAGCGACCCTAGTGGCCGACACAAACACCGGGCCCATCTAGGAGTGGCACTGCAGTGTCACGCAGGATGTCCCTTCCAAAAAACCCTCCCCAAACAGCACATGACGCAAAGAAAAAAAGAGGCTTTTTACTGATATTTGGTGTTTTGGATTTGACATGCTCTGTACTATGACATTGGGCATCGGCCTTGGCAGACGACGTTGCTGGCATTTCATCGTCTCGGCCATGACTAGTGGCAGCAGCTTCAGCACGAGGTGGAAGTGGATCTTGATCTTTCCCTAATTTTGGAACCTCAACATTTTTGTTCTCCATATTTTAATAGGCACAACTAAAAGGCACCTCAGGTAAACAATGGAGATGGATGGATTGGATACTAGTATACAATTATGGACGGGCTGCCGAGTGCCGACACAGAGGTAGCCACAGCCGTGAACTACCGCACTGTACTGTGTCTGCTGCTAATATATAGACTGGTTGATAAAGAGATAGTATACTCGTAACTAGTATGTATGTATAAAGAAAGAAAAAAAAACCACGGTTAGGTGGTATATACAATTATGGACGGGCTGCCGAGTGCCGACACAGAGGTAGCCACAGCCGTGAACTACCGCACTGTACACTGGTTGATAAAGAGATAGTAGTATACTCGTAACAACTAGTATGACACTATGACGACGGTATAAAGAATGAAAAAAAAACCACGGTTAGGTGGTATATATTATAATAATAATACAATTATGGATGGACGGACTGCCTGCCGACTGCCGACACAGAGGTAGCCACAGCCGTGAACTACCGCACTGTACACTGGTTGATAAAGAGATAGTAGTATACTCGTAACAACTAGTATGACACTATGACGACGGTATAAAGAATGAAAAAAAAACCACGGTTAGGTGGTATATATTATAATAATAATACAATTATGGATGGACGGACTGCCTGCCGACTGCCGACACAGAGGTAGCCACAGCCGTGAACTACCGCACTGTACACTGGTTGATAAAGAGATAGTAGTATACTCGTAACAATTAGGATGACACTATGACGGTATAAAGAATGAAAAAAAAACCACGGTTAGGTGGTAGGTATATAATAATAAATAATACAATTCTGGTCGGACGGACTGCCTGCCGTGTGCCGACACAGAGGTAGCCACAGCCGTGAACTACCGCACTGTACACTGGTTGATAAAGAGATAGTAGTATACTCGTAACAACTAGTATGACACTATGACGACGGTATAAAGAATGAAAAAAAAACCACGGTTAGGTGGTATATATTATAATAATAATACAATTATGGATGGACGGACTGCCTGCCGACTGCCGACACAGAGGTAGCCACAGCCGTGAACTACCGCACTGTACACTGGTTGATAAAGAGATAGTAGTATACTCGTAACAATTAGGATGACACTATGACGGTATAAAGAATGAAAAAAAAACCACGGTTAGGTGGTAGGTATATAATAATAAATAATACAATTCTGGTCGGACGGACTGCCTGCCGTGTGCCGACACAGAGGTAGCCACAGCCGTGAACTACCGCACTGTACACTGGTTGATAAAGAGATAGTAGTATACTCGTAACAATTAGGATGACACTATGACGGTATAAAGAATGAAAAAAAAACCACGGTTAGGTGGTAGGTATATAATAATAAATAATACAATTCTGGTCGGACGGACTGCCTGCCGTGTGCCGACACAGAGGTAGCCACAGCCGTGAACTACCGCACTGTACACTGGTTGATAAAGAGATAGTAGTATACTCGTAACAATTAGGATGACACTATGACGGTATAAAGAATGAAAAAAAAACCACGGTTAGGTGGTAGGTATATAATAATAAATAATACAATTCTGGTCGGACGGACTGCCTGCCGTGTGCCGACACAGAGGTAGCCACAGCCGTGAACTACCGCACTGTACTGTGTCTGCTGCTAATATAGACTGGTTGATATTTAAAGAGATATTAGTAGTATACAACAATACTATACTGGTGGTCAGGCACTGGTCACCACTCCTGCAGCAAAAGTGTGCACTGTTAATTAATATAATTGTACTCCTGGCTCCTGCTAACAACCTGCAGTGCTCCCCAGTCTCCCCCACAATTAATTATAAGCTTTTAATTTATACATTGATGACTGTGCAGCACACTGGGCTGAGCTGAGTGCACACAGACTGAGTCACACTGTGTGACTGACTGTGCTGTGTATCGGTTTTTTTTTCAGGCAGAGAACGGATATAGCAGAGAGAAGTGAACGGATATATTATATTAAATAAAAGTTAACTAGCAACTGCACTGGTCACTGACTGTGGTAAACTAACTCTGTCTGCGACTCTGCACAATCTCTCTCTATCTAATCTATCTATCTCTATTCTAATGGAGAGGACGCCAGACACGTCCTCTCCCTATCAATCTCAATGCACGAGTGAAAATGGCGGCGACGCGCGACTCCTTATATAGAATCCGAGTCTCGCGATAGAATCCGAGCCTCGCGAGAATCCGACAGCGTCATGATGACGTTCGGGCGCGCTCGGGTTAACCGAGCAAGGCGGGAAGATCCGAGTCGCTCGGACCCGTGGAAAAAAAAGTGAAGTTCGTGCGGGTTCGGATTCAAAGAAACCGAACCCGCTCATCTCTAACACACAGTGACTCAGTCAGTCACATACCATATCTGTGTGCACTGCTCAGGCTCAGGCCAGTGTGCTGCATCATCTATATATATTATATATCTGTCTGACTGCTCAGCTCACACAGCTTATAATTGTGGGGGAGACTGGGGAGCACTACTGCAGTGCCAGTTATAGGTTATAGCAGGAGCCAGGAGTACATAATATTATATTAAAATTAAACAGTGCACACTTTTGCTGCAGGAGTGCCACTGCCAGTGTGACTAGTGACCAGTGACCTGACCACCAGTATATATAATATTAGTAGTATACTATCTCTTTATCAACCAGTCTATATTAGCAGCAGACACAGTACAGTGCGGTAGTTCACGGCTGTGGCTACCTCTGTGTCGGCACTCGGCAGCCCGTCCATAATTGTATATACCACCTAACCGTGGTTTTTTTTTCTTTCTTTATACATACATACTAGTTACGAGTATACTATCTCTTTATCAACCAGTCTATATATTAGCAGCAGACACAGTACAGTGCGGTAGTTCACGGCTGTGGCTACCTCTGTGTCGGCACTCGGCAGCCCGTCCATAATTGTATATACCACCTAACCGTGGTTTTTTTTTCTTTCTTTATACATACATACTAGTTACGAGTATACTATCTCTTTATCAACCAGTCTATATATTAGCAGCAGACACAGTACAGTGCGGTAGTTCACGGCTGTGGCTACCTCTGTGTCGGCACTCGGCAGCCCGTCCATAATTGTATATACCACCTAACCGTGGTTTTTTTTTCTTTCTTTATACATACATACTAGTTACGAGTATACTATCTCTTTATCAACCAGTCTATATTAGCAGCAGACACAGTACAGTGCGGTAGTTCACGGCTGTGGCTACCTCTGTGTCGGCACTCGGCAGCCCGTCCATAATTGTATATACCACCTAACCGTGGTTTTTTTTTCTTTCTTTATACATACATACTAGTTACGAGTATACTATCTCTTTATCAACCAGTCTATATATTAGCAGCAGACACAGTACAGTGCGGTAGTTCACGGCTGTGGCTACCTCTGTGTCGGCACTCGGCAGCCCGTCCATAATTGTATATACCACCTAACCGTGGTTTTTTTTTCTTTCTTTATACATACATACTAGTTACGAGTATACTATCTCTTTATCAACCAGTCTATATTAGCAGCAGACACAGTACAGTGCGGTAGTTCACGGCTGTGGCTACCTCTGTGTCGGCACTCGGCAGCCCGTCCATAATTGTATATACCACCTAACCGTGGTTTTTTTTTCTTTCTTTATACATACATACTAGTTACGAGTATACTATCTCTTTATCAACCAGTCTATATATTAGCAGCAGACACAGTACAGTGCGGTAGTTCACGGCTGTGGCTACCTCTGTGTCGGCACTCGGCAGCCCGTCCATAATTGTATATACCACCTAACCGTGGGTTTTTTTTTCTTTCTTTATACATACATACTAGTTACGAGTATACTATCTCTTTATCAACCAGTCTATATATTAGCAGCAGACACAGTACAGTGCGGTAGTTCACGGCTGTGGCTACCTCTGTGTCGGCACTCGGCAGCCCGTCCATAATTGTATATACCACCTAACCGTGGTTTTTTTTTCTTTCTTTATACATACATACTAGTTACGAGTATACTATCTCTTTATCAACCAGTCTATATATTAGCAGCAGACACAGTACAGTGCGGTAGTTCACGGCTGTGGCTACCTCTGTGTCGGCACTCGGCAGCCCGTCCATAATTGTATATACCACCTAACCGTGGTTTTTTTTTCTTTCTTTATACATACATACTAGTTACGAGTATACTATCTCTTTATCAACCAGTCTATATATTAGCAGCAGACACAGTACAGTGCGGTAGTTCACGGCTGTGGCTACCTCTGTGTCGGCACTCGGCAGCCCGTCCATAATTGTATACTAGTATCCAATCCATCCATCTCCATTGTTTACCTGAGGTGCCTTTTAGTTGTGCCTATTAAAATATGGAGAACAAAAATGTTGAGGTTCCAAAATTAGGGAAAGATCAAGATCCACTTCCACCTCGTGCTGAAGCTGCTGCCACTAGTCATGGCCGAGACGATGAAATGCCAGCAACGTCGTCTGCCAAGGCCGATGCCCAATGGCATAGTACAGAGCATGTCAAAACCAAAACACCAAATATCAGTAAAAAAAGGACTCCAAAACCTAAAATAAAATTGTCGGAGGAGAAGCGTAAACTTGCCAATATGCCATTTACCACACGGAGTGCCAAGGAACGGCTGAGGTCCTGGCCTATGTTCATGGCTAGTGGTTCAGCTTCACATGAGGATGGAAGCACTCAGCCTCTCGCTAGAAAACTGAAAAGACTCAAGCTGGCAAAAGCACCGCAAAGAACTGTGCGTTCTTTGAAATCCCAAATCCACAAGGAGAGTCCAATTGTGTCGGTTGCGATGCCTGACCTTCCCAACACTGGACGTGAAGAGCATGCGCCTTCCACCATTTGCACGCCCCCTGCAAGTGCTGGAAGGAGCACCCGCAGTCCAGTTCCTGATAGTCAGATTGAAGATGTCAGTGTTAAAGTACACCAGGATGAGGAGGATATGGGTGTTGCTGGCGCTGGGGAGGAAATTGACCAGGAGGATTCTGATGGTGAGGTGGTTTGTTTAAGTCAGGCACCCGGGGAGACACCTGTTGTCCGTGGGAGGAATATGGCCGTTGACATGCCAGGTGAAAATACCAAAAAAATCAGCTCTTCGGTGTGGAGGTATTTCACCAGAAATGCGGACAACAGGTGTCAAGCCGTGTGTTCCCTTTGTCAAGCTGTAATAAGTAGGGGTAAGGACGTTAACCACCTCGGAACATCCTCCCTTATACGTCACCTGCAGCGCATTCATAATAAGTCAGTGACAAGTTCAAAAACTTTGGGTGACAGCGGAAGCAGTCCACTGACCAGTAAATCCCTTCCTCTTGTAACCAAGCTCACGCAAACCACCCCACCAACTCCCTCAGTGTCAATTTCCTCCTTCCCCAGGAATGCCAATAGTCCTGCAGGCCATGTCACTGGCAATTCTGACGAGTCCTCTCCTGCCTGGGATTCCTCCGATGCATCCTTGCGTGTAACGCCTACTGCTGCTGGCGCTGCTGTTGTTGCCGCTGGGAGTCGATGGTCATCCCAGAGGGGAAGTCGTAAGCCCACTTGTACTACTTCCAGTAAGCAATTGACTGTTCAACAGTCCTTTGCGAGGAAGATGAAATATCACAGCAGTCATCCTACTGCAAAGCGGATAACTGAGTCCTTGACAACTATGTTGGTGTTAGACGTGCATCCGGTATCCGCCGTTAGTTCACAGGGAACTAGACAATTTATTGAGGCAGTGTGCCCCCGTTACCAAATACCATCTAGGTTCCACTTCTCTAGGCAGGCGATACCGAGAATGTACACGGACGTCAGAAAAAGACTCACCAGTGTCCTAAAAAATGCAGTTGTACCCAATGTCCACTTAACCACGGACATGTGGACAAGTGGAGCAGGGCAGGGTCAGGACTATATGACTGTGACAGCCCACTGGGTAGATGTATGGACTCCCGCCGCAAGAACAGCAGCGGCGGCACCAGTAGCAGCATCTCGCAAACGCCAACTCTTTCCTAGGCAGGCTACGCTTTGTATCACCGCTTTCCAGAATACGCACACAGCTGAAAACCTCTTACGGCAACTGAGGAAGATCATCGCGGAATGGCTTACCCCAATTGGACTCTCCTGTGGATTTGTGGCATCGGACAACGCCAGCAATATTGTGTGTGCATTAAATATGGGCAAATTCCAGCACGTCCCATGTTTTGCACATACCTTGAATTTGGTGGTGCAGAATTTTTTAAAAAACGACAGGGGCGTGCAAGAGATGCTGTCGGTGGCCAGAAAAATTGCGGGACACTTTCGGCGTACAGGCACCACGTACAGAAGACTGGAGCACCACCAAAAACTACTGAACCTGCCCTGCCATCATCTGAAGCAAGAAGTGGTAACGAGGTGGAATTCAACCCTCTATATGCTTCAGAGGTTGGAGGAGCAGCAAAAGGCCATTCAAGCCTATACAATTGAGCACGATATAGTAGGTGGAATGCACCTGTCTCAAGTGCAGTGGAGAATGATTTCAACGTTGTGCAAGGTTCTGATGCCCTTTGAACTTGCCACACGTGAAGTCAGTTCAGACACTGCCAGCCTGAGTCAGGTCATTCCCCTCATCAGGCTTTTGCAGAAGAAGCTGGAGGCATTGAAGAAGGAGCTAAAAGGGAGCGATTCCGCTAGGCATGTGGGACTTGTGGATGCAGCCCTTAATTCGCTTAACAAGGATTCACGGGTGGTCAATCTGTTGAAATCAGAGCACTACATTTTGGCCACCGTGCTCGATCCTAGATTTAAAGCCTACCTTGGATCTCTCTTTCCGGCAGACACAGGTCAGCTGGGGTTGAAAGACCTGCTGGTGACAAAATTGTCAAGTCAAGCAGAACGCGACCTGTCAACATCTCCTCCTTCACATTCTCCCGCAACTGGGGGTGCGAGGAAAAGGCTCAGAATTCCGAGCCCACCCGCTGGCGGTGATGCAGGGCAGTCTGGAGCGACTGCTGATGCTGACATCTGGTCCGGACTGAAGGACCTGACAACGATTACGGACATGTCGTCTACTGTCACTGCATATGATTCTCTCAACATTGATAGAAAGGTGGAGGATTATATGAGTGACCGCATCCAAGTAGGCACGTCACACAGTCCGTACTTATACTGGCAGGAAAAAGAGGCAATTTGGAGGCCCTTGCACAAACTGGCTTTATTCTACCTAAGTTGCCCTCCCACAAGTGTGTACTCCGAAAGAGTGTTTAGTGCCGCCGCTCACCTTGTCAGCAATCGGCGTACGAGGTTACATCCAGAAAATGTGGAGAAGATGATGTTCATTAAAATGAATTATAATCAATTCCTCCGCGGAGACATTGACCAGCAGCAATTGCCTCCACAAAGTACACAGGGAGCTGAGATGGTGGATTCCAGTGGGGATGAATTGATAATCTGTGAGGAGGGGGATGTACACGGTGATATATCGGAGGGTGAAGATGAGGTGGACATCTTGCCTCTGTAGAGCCAGTTTGTGCAAGGAGAGATTAATTGCTTCTTTTTTGGGGGGGGTCCAAACCAACCCGTCATATCAGTCACAGTCGTGTGGCAGACCCTGTCACTGAAATGATGGGTTGGTTAAAGTGTGCATGTCCTGTTTTGTTTACACAACATAAGGGTGGGTGGGAGGGCCCAAGGACAATTCCATCTTGCACCTCTTTTTTCTTTTCTTTTTCTTTGCATCATGTGCTGATTGGGGAGGGTTTTTTGGAAGGGACATCCTGCGTGACACTGCAGTGCCACTCCTAGATGGGCCCGGTGTTTGTGTCGGCCACTAGGGTCGCTAATCTTACTCACACAGTCAGCTACCTCATTGCGCCTCTTTTTTTCTTTGCGTCATGTGCTGTTTGGGGAGGGTTTTTTGGAAGGGACATCCTGCGTGACACTGCAGTGCCACTCCTAGATGGGCCCGGTGTTTGTGTCGGCCACTAGGGTCGCTAATCTTACTCACACAGTCAGCTACCTCATTGCGCCTCTTTTTTTCTTTGCGTCATGTGCTGTTTGGGGAGGGTTTTTTGGAAGGGACATCCTGCGTGACACTGCAGTGCCACTCCTAGATGGGCCCGGTGTTTGTGTCGGCCACTAGGGTCGCTAATCTTACTCACACAGCTACCTCATTGCGCCTCTTTTTTTCTTTGCGTCATGTGCTGTTTGGGGAGGGTTTTTTGGAAGGGCCATCCTGCGTGACACTGCAGTGCCACTCCTAGATGGGCCCGGTGTTTGTGTCGGCCACTAGGGTCGCTAATCTTACTCACACAGCTACCTCATTGCGCCTCTTTTTTTCTTTGCGTCATGTGCTGTTTGGGGAGGGTTTTTTGGAAGGGCCATCCTGCGTGACACTGCAGTGCCACTCCTAGATGGGCCCGGTGTTTGTGTCGGCCACTAGGGTCGCTAATCTTACTCACACAGCTACCTCATTGCGCCTCTTTTTTTCTTTGCGTCATGTGCTGTTTGGGGAGGGTTTTTTGGAAGGGACATCCTGCGTGACACTGCAGTGCCACTCCTAGATGGGCCCGGTGTTTGTGTCGGCCACTAGGGTCGCTTATCTTACTCACACAGCGACCTCGGTGCAAATTTTAGGACTAAAAATAATATTGTGAGGTGTGAGGTATTCAGAATAGACTGAAAATGAGTGTAAATTATGGTTTTTGAGGTTAATAATACTTTGGGATCAAAATGACCCCCAAATTCTATGATTTAAGCTGTTTTTTAGTGTTTTTCTGAAAAAAACACCCAAATCCAAAACACACCCGAATCCGACAAAAAAAATTCGGTGAGGTTTTGCCAAAACGCGGTCGAACCCAAAACACGGCCGCGGAACCGAACCCAAAACCAAAACACAAAACCCGAAAAATTTCAGGCGCTCATCTCTACTGTTTACACCGCATCTCGAGCCTGGTTGAACTCAAGTTCAACCCTGCTCGCTACCCAAATTGAAATACCAAGTCGCTCTACTCGGATTATTTAAAGTGGCCACTTTCAGACTACGCAGCAGCCTAGGTTGGTTCACGTTAACGTACAATAAACCAGGTTATTGATATCGGTCTGAAAGGGGTATTAGAGGCTCATAATCTGCAAATTAACCATAGGACTAAATAAAATGTTTGTTATTTTATCTTATTAGCATTCTGTTTACTGTAATCAGAGCTGCAGTAGTTGTGACATGCATCAATGGGTTTTGATCTTGTTAATGCTTGCAATGAGTACGACATATTTTCTGCATAATGGCCCTCATTCCGAGTTGTTCGCTTTTAGCAGCTTTGCACACGCTAAGCCGCCCGTGTATCTTAGCATAGTAGATTTGCGAACGAAAGATTAGCAGATTTGCGAATAGACAGTTCTTAGCAGTTTCTGAGTAGCTCGAGACTTACTCTGCCGCTGCGATCAGTTCAGTCAGTTTCGTTCCTGGTTTGACGTCACAAACACACCCACCGTTCACCAAGACACTCCCCCGTTTCTCCATCCACTCCCGCGTTTTTCCCAGAAACTGTAGCGTTTTTTCAAACACACCCATAAAACGGCCAGTTTCCGCCCAGAAACACCCGCTTCCTGTCAATCACACTACGATCACCAGAACAAAGAAAAAACCTTGTAATGCCGTGAGTAAAATACCTAACTTAAAAGCAAATTTACTTGGCGCAGTCGCACTGCGGATATTGCACATGCGCATTAGCGACTAATCGCTCCGTTGCGAAAAAAAATAATGACCGCTCAACTCGGAATGACCACCAATATATCTTGTATGTTTTTTTGCAACATTTCTTACCGTATGTTGTCTGATCGGTAAATATGTATATTATTCACACAATTTTTGTTTTTTTTAATTCTATATTTTTAATTTCACTGATCAGTTTTCTAGGGATGTAGTCAGGGCCAGATTAACAATGGGGCTGATGAAGCTCCAGCTCCAGGCCCCACATCAAAATAGGCCCATCGCCCACAGGATCTATAATACATTCTGCTGGAGACAGGAAAAACATTTTTTTTCTAGCTGCAAATGGCCACTTGAGGCCCGCCCATTCACACTGCAAGCGATCTCCCTGGCCTCTGCACAGTGGCAAACTGTGGCACAGTAGAAGAATTCACAGGTCCTCCCTGCGCCTCACAGTTTCCTGGCTCCTCCTTCCCTCCATGCTATGCAGCATGTGATGATAAACAAGAGCTGTGGCGCGGCTGTCACACCAGCGCTAGACACATCTGCACTCTTAACTTCGTGAAGAAGGCCTGTGTGTTTGTGACAGGGGCAGGCTGCTGCTTTTCTGGGGTGACCTGCTGGTTGCTGTTGCTGCTGCTATTCGGGAAAGGAGAGTCTGTGTCCCTCAGCCTGAGTCTCAGAGCAGTGCCTCCTTGGGTGAGTGCACCACTGCTGACCAAATAATTAATAATTACATTGTTTTGCTTGTGATATGTATGTGTCATTTATTAGTATGGTGGGGTTAATAATTTAGTTTAATAGAGGTGAATGTCTCCTTTTTAGAGATGTGCGTGTTTTGGTTTTGTTTCTAATTCCCCGCTCGTGTTTTGGTTTTGGGTTGGTTTTGCCAAAACCACCCTTTCTGGTTTTGGTTTTGGATCTGGATGATTTAAAAAAAAAACATAAAAACAGCTAAAATCACACGTCACACCTCACAATATTGTTTTTAGGCCAAAAGATTGCGCTGAGGTGGCTGTATGACTAAGCTAAACGAAACAAGTGGGCGGCCCAACACCTAGCCCATCTAGGTGTGGCACTGCAGTGGCAGACAGGATGGCAGATTTAAAAAATAAGCCCCAAACAGCACATCATGCAAAGAAGAAAAAGAATTGCAATGAGATTGCTGTATGAATAAGGTAAGTGACACAAGTGTGCGGCACAAACCCCTGACCCATCTAGAAGGGGCACTGCAGTTGCAGACAGGATGGCACTTAAAAAAACTGGGCCCCAAACAGCACATCATGCAAAGAAGTAAAAGAGGTGTAATGAAGTAGCTGGATGACTAAGCTAAGCGATACAAACACTTGGCCCATCTAGGAGTGGCACTACAGTGTCAGACAGGAGGGCAGATATAAAAAAAAGGCTCCAAACAGCACATCAGGCAAAGATTTAAAAAAACAGGTGCAATGAGGTGACTAAGCTAAGCGACACAATTGGCCCATCTAGGAGTGGCATTGCAGTGTCAGACAGGATGGTACTTAAAAAAAATAGTACCCAAACAGCACATCATGCCAAGAAGTAAAAGAGGGCAATGAGGTAGCTGTATGACAAAGCTAAGCGACACAAGTGTGCGGCACAACCACCTGGCCCATCTAGGGTTGGCACTGCAGTCCCACTACACTAATGGCGGATACTGGACGCACGTCTAACACCAGCATAGTTGATATGGCCTCAGTAATCCGCTTTGCAACAGCGTATATATATATATATATATATATATATATATATATACGCCAGTATCACTGGAATTACATGGCAGAACCACTAGACATATACGACAGGATCACTGGACTGGACTTATACGCCAGTACCACTGGAATTTACGTCAGGATCACTGGACTTATACGCCAGTACATCTGGACTTATACGGCAGTACCACTGGGCTGGATTTATACACCAGTACCACTGGAATTATATGGCAATAGTACACTAGAATTATACGTCGGTATCACGGGAATTATACACCAGTATTACGGGAATTATACGCCAATATCACTGGAATTATATGGCAATATCACTGGAATTATACGACAGTATCACAGGAATTATACGCCAGTGTCACGGGAATTATACGGCAATATCACTGGAATTATACAATTATACTGTAAGGTAACGCAGTAATGTGGTGTGGGAAGGTAGCGCAGTAATGTGATATGGGAAGGTAGCGCAGTAATGTGGTGTGAGAAGATAGCGCAGTAATGTGGTGTGAGAAGGTAGCGCAGTAATGTGATGTGGGAAGGTAGCGCAGTAATGTGGTGTGAGAAGGTAACGCAGTAATGTGGTGTGAGAAGATAGCGCAGTACTGTGATGTGGGAAGGTAGCGTAGTAATGTGGTGTGAGAAGGTAGCGCAGTAATGTGATGTGGGAATGTAGCGCAGTAATGTGATGTGGGAAGGTAGCGCTGTAATGTGATGTGGGAAGGTAGCACAGTAATGTGATGTGGGAATGGTAACATATTAATGTGATGTGGGAAGGTAGTGCAGTAATGTGATGTGGGAAGGTAGCGCAGTAATGTGATGTGGTAAGGTAGCGCAGTAATGTGATGTGGGAAGGTAGCGCAGAAATGTGATGTGGGAAGGTAGCGCAGTAATGTGATGTGGGAAGGTAGCGCAGTAATGTGGCGTGAGAAGGTAGCGCAGTAATGTGATGTGGGAATGTAGCGCAGTAATGTGGTGTGAGAAGGTAGCTCAGTAATGTGGTGTGAGAAGGTAGCGCAGTAATGTGATGTGGGAAGGTAGCGCAGTAATGTGGTGTGAGAGGGTAACGCAGTAATGTGATGTGGGAAGTTAGCGCAGTAATGTGATGTGGGAAGGTAGCGCAGAAATGTGATGTGGAAAGGTAGCGCAGTAATGTGATGTGGGAAGGTAGCGCAGTAATGTGGTGTGAGAAGGTAGCGCAGTAATGTGATGTGGGAAGGTAGCGCAGTAATGTGGTGTGAGAAGGTAGCGCAGTAATGTGGTGTGAGAAGGTAGCGCAGTAATGTGGTGTGAGAAGGTAGCGCAGTAATGTGATGTGGGAAGGTAGCGCAGTAATGTGGTGTGAGAAGGTAGCGCAGTAATGTGATGTGGGAAGGTAGCGCTGTAATATGATGTGGGAAGGTAGCACAGTAATGTGATGTGGGAAGGTAACATATTAATTTGATGTGGGAAGGTAGCGCAGTAATGTGGTGTGGGAAGGTAGCGCAGTAATGTGATGTGGGAAGGTAGCGCAGTAATGTGATGTGGGAAGGTAGCGCAGAAATGTGATGTGGAAAAGGTAGAGCAGTAATGTGATGTGGGAAGGTAGCGCAGTAATGTGATGTTGGCTGGGAAGGTAGCGCTGTAATATGGTGTGAGAAGGTAGCGCAGTAATGTGATGTGGGAAGGTAGCGCTGTAATATGATGCGGGAAGATAGTGCAGTAATGTGATGTGGGAAGGTAACATATTAATGTGATGTGGTAAGGTAGCGCAGTAATGTGGTGTGGGAAGGTAGTGCAGTATGGTGGAATGTAGTCTGGAGAGGTAGTGCAGTGAAATAGTGTGGAGAGGTAGAGTAGTGATATACTGCAGAGATGTACTGTAGTGCAGTGATGTGGTGTGAATGAGTATTATAGTGTGGAAGTACTGTTGCACAGTAATATAAAGTAGGGAGGTACAGTAGTATAGTGATGTACTGTAGTGTGTGGAGGTAGCGTATGATGTAGTGTGGGGAGGTAGTTCAGTGATGTAGTGTGGGGAGGTCAGAGCCGGCCCTAACCAAAATGATGCCCTAGGCAAGATTTTGTCTGGTGCCCCCTAGTACCACGCTAGTTCCGCCTCTGACCTAGCACCAGCAACCCTTACCCATAGCAGTCCTTATTTTGATGTTCATACCCCTTAGATTTTAAATAGGAACAGTGTGCCCAGACCAAAAAGGGGTGTGTTCTTGCTGGCAAGGGGCATGGCCACAGCTTAGTACCCCCAATTCAAATTATGTCACATAGTGCTACAACTTTATTCACATTTTGTCACGCGATAGTGTCCCTATTTCACATTACATCACACAGTAGTACCACTTTACCTTATATACGTTACTCCTCACAGTAGTGCCCCTTATATATACTGAATTGCTCCTTATTCACATTACACCACACCATATTTCTCTTTAGTCACATTAGACCACACAGTAGTGCCCTTTGTATACATTATGCCACACAGTAGAGCACCTTATACACATAATGCCACACATTATTAATGCCCTTATACACATAATGACACACATAATGTCCTTTACACATATGCCACACACTATTGGTGCCCTTACACACATAATGACACACATAGTGCCCATTACACATTTGCTGCACATTATTAATGCATTTATACACATGACACGCATAATGCCCCTTACATATATGCTGAACACTATTGCACAACCAACCCACTCACACACAGCACTCACACGACCGCTAACACTGTGACCTCTGCCTCTGCTTGGATACAGATGTGTCCTCATACTTCTTGCCTCAATACACCATTCAGCAGGAAATGCCTGGCGTGAGTCAGCTGGCAGTTCTGCTAATGTCATGCACCTTTTTTTGATGAAATTGTGTATTATTTGCATTACTATGTGGCTAAGATGCACAAGCAGCTTCTGCTTATTATAATGATATGTGGCATGTCCATATTCTTGTGCGACTGTGGCTTTATATGCATATGAAATGCTACACACCGAATATAGGCATGCCACATATCATTTTAATCAGCAGAAGATGCTTGTGCCCCTAGGCATACCAAATGCCCTAGGCATTTGCCTAGTTTGTCTATGCCTAGGGCCGGCTCTGGGGGAGGTAGTAAAGTGATATAGTATGTCATCACACTACCTGCGACGGCACATACTAGGCCCTTCCTAAATCTCAACTCCAGGCTCCATGTTCTCAGCTCCATGTTTCGGTTGCAGATGATAGTCTGACTCTAAAACCTTAACATGGTTCCTAGATTATAGAAAAGTGTGTCAAGCCCTACTATCTATCTATCTATCTATCTATCTATCTATCTATCTATCTATCTATCTATCAATCTATCTATCTACTATCTACATTTTTAATTTGCCCTGGGCACCATGAACCCTAGTTACACCTCTGGCTGGACCTTTTGTCTCAAGAAGAGAAGAGACCGAGCTGTGGAGTATAGGAGACTTTTTTTTTTATTGATCCTAACTATTTTGTAACCAGTCTATTTTCATATTTTAGTTGTGTGGTTACTTTATTTGTGATTGAACACGTGGGTGTTAATTTCAAATACTTAATTTGCTTATAATGTAAAAATTAAGTTTAGCTACAATTTTAAACGGCAATTAAAAAAAATAAAACCCTGTGGTTTCATATTAATTTTAAATTCCCATGCTTTACCAGTAATATCCACATTTCATATCACAAGTCCTTGAATTTAGTACAAAATGATTGTAATTTAATTGAGGCCAGATTAATGTGGGACATTCTTTTAACTCAGGAGGCTTCAATTCCTCAGAACCATAATTAACTAATAATGAATGTGCTAAAGTCATTAAATCAAGTTTCATAAAAGGATGAACACTGCTTTCTTTTATTTTAGAGTATTAAAAATTGCATATTAGTAATGAACAATATAACACCAAAATGCTATAACACCATGGTGCCTTAAATGTTCTTTAAATGCCTGTATGTTTTAGTCATAGAACAAGTGTTTTTCATGTAGAAAGATTTATTCAGGTTGTATTTAGAGCTGTTTAAAGGTCATGAATGAAGACGCTTTTCATTATTTGTGCACAAGTTACAACACTGAGTGATGTGGGATGAGTGGAACCATTTCTGGGATGTACAGTATAAGTAGCGTAGTGGCAGGACGGGAGCCTTCATATTTCCACTTAGGAAAATAACATATATTAATTCAAGTGGGGATACAGTTAAAATGCCGGCTTTTGGGATCCCGGCGTTCAGGAGCCCAACACTGGAATCCCAACAGCCAACATATTACCGGCGGTCGGAAAGCCGACACCCACCCATAATTCTCACTCAGTTGGTGGGAATTGAACCTGTGGCAAGCCCACAAGGGGGCTCACTACCTCGCTGCCAGTGTACCAACAGACGGGATACCGCTGTTGGTATACTGACAGCCGGCATCCCGTCAGCCGATATATCATACTCATTCCTTCAAGTAGTAAAGTAAGATAACACTCAACTGCAGTTTAATCCATTTAGATTAAGAGTTAGCTTCAGGTTCTGATGTAGATTTGTAAGTAATCAGATGTACTTTAGTCAAAAGAAGCGTGTATAGAAAAGATGATTGACTTCACCCATATGCAGAGAAGTACATCGGATGTGACAACATATGCGTGTATTCTTGGATTGCTGCTGGTGATCAGAGACAGAACTATTGGAGGAGCAGTGGGTACATTGCATTGCGGCCCACCGCAGTGCATGGGTCCGCAGCCGGCAGCTTTAGAATGAGTTAGACTGACTCATTATATGACTCCACCCAAACGTACTTTTCGGGCCACCAGTAACATATAGGGTGGGATGTACATCGCCACCCCTCGCCTCCTACTGCAGCTATGATAACATATGCGATTAACATCGCAATGCGGTGAAGGAGGCCCCCTGCGATACCTGTGAGAATGTGTGCGGAGGGGTTTCCGTCACCTCCCTGGGGTCTCTGTCTCCTCAGAGACCAGGAAGCAGGCAGCAAGCTGTACCAGGCGCCTCCTCCTCTTCCCTGCAGCCGGAAGGACCTCCAGCTGT
Organism: Pseudophryne corroboree; assembly: GCF_028390025.1. Lineage (NCBI taxonomy): Eukaryota > Metazoa > Chordata > Amphibia > Anura > Myobatrachidae > Pseudophryne > Pseudophryne corroboree. The sequence goes on along the minus strand of NC_086445.1, from coordinate 456,096,198 downwards.
GTTGCTAGGAGGAGGAGGAGTTTGGATTCTGAGACCAGGGCTGCCTGTATTCAGGTATGCCAAGGGGAGAGGGGGAGGCGTCAGCGGCGCGAGGGGGCTGGTTGCGGCGGACGGCAGTAAGAAGCTGTGGCCGGAGAGACTAACCAGCCACACGTTTAATTGCGGCTGCGGCACTGAAGGGGTTAACCCTCGTGCCTGGCGCGATGTTGCAGACAATAGGCGCTTGGCGTCACTGTTAAATGTACTTACGGCGCTGGGCGCAGACTGTTTAAAAATATGTTTAATGATGTGTCTTAACATGTTATATGTAGTGCTCTGTGCACAATTGCAGGAATGCATGTTTAAATGTATTTATATTTAAGATGTGGTCACCTGTATATTTAAAGGAAAAATGCACTTACTATAGATGTCTGAATAATCATCTCCTGTCAGTAGGAAGTGGCATGCTAATGGCCCTGTCCTAGCAGAGAGGTGTGAATGACAAAACCTTTTGATGTGTAAGTTCCATAGAGAGAGATGTTACTCACGGGGGATCTCCTTATCCCATATGTAAAGTAGTTCTGGGCTTGGAACCTGTTTCATGTAATGATTTAATTGACATACGAACCCTGAATGGCAGATGCAGGAAGGAAGACTGTTTGTTGTGTTGCAGCCTTTCCTGTTGTAATCCCAAACACTGGGTTTGCCTGGAGAGGTGAATGACCAGAAACATTTGTATTTTGAAGCTATGTGATAAATTTATCAATAGTGAATGTTAATCTGATACCAAACGTTGTCTATGTCACAGGAAGGAGGATATTGTTTTATTGCACTTATCTCCTTTTGAAATGTAATTTATTTACTTGTATTTTCTAAGATATCCTGATTGGATAGAAAGGGCTCAGGGAGGACATGACCCCCCTGTTGTACTGTGTGGAAAATTGACATAAAAAGGAGGCCTGCGTACCTCCAGAGTGTATAATACCAACTACTTTCTGCTGAGAACATCTAGCTGTATGCTGTTTCCCCTAGCAATAGGGAAGAGTTCTCTTTAGAACTATTGCAAATAAATACCATTTGCCTCAAGAAGACCGCGTCATCTTGTGACCTACAGGTTTATGCCAAACATAGCCCCATCCTCCGGCAGTCCAGGGAAGCACCTAACGTCTCCAAGTTCCGCCTTCCGCCAGCTACCGGTAGCGGCCTAGTCAGGTGACTAGTGGGGATTCGTCAATACCACACAGGTGTGGTAAGGCAGCGCGTCGGCACATACAGAGCAGAACCGTGGTTCCAAACGCCATGGCAGGTTAGGAGTTTGGTGGTGGCAGCATAAACCCGCCCACAGCACAGTGGGTGGAGTCAGTAACAGGCGGTTACTGACGGTAAGCGGGAATCCCCTATGTGGTCAGGACCCGTGTGACCTACCCTTCCATTCTGTGCACAGGGGGCGGGACGCGAGAGCGGTGAGTGTTTTCGTACGGAACCGTCCTGTCACAGAAATTGGTGGCAGCAGTGGGATCATCCCATGCGGCTTTTCGGTCACCCGATTGGAGAAGCCGAGTTACTCTGGAGAGGAATAACTGCAGCGCAGGAGAACGCACAAGATGACGGACTTCAGCGGAACGTCTAAGGGCGATCTGGAGATCGTGTGCCAGGAGAAGGGTGTGGATATCCCTTTCAACGCTTTCAGAAGCGTCATGAAGGCGGCGCTCATGAGCTTGGAGGAGTCCCATCGGGCGGAGGTGGAAAGCACTGACGGCGTCAGTATCGCAGAGGACGGCCCACCAGTGGACCTTCGTACGGAACCGGTGAGACCCACAAGCCCCACCCCTTCTGGCAGCAGCCATGTTTCCCAGCAATCCCTAGCAGGGCCAGGAACCCCTAGCAGATCGGCTAGCAGAATTGGGGGAAAGGGCAATGGAGCAAGAGCGCTTGATCATCATCCAGATGTGGCGTGATGAGCGGGCACCACAGGCTGTGGTACCCCGGGAGCCGTTGTCAGCTGTTGTACACAGATCAGGATGCATTCAGTTTGCCAAGTTTGCAGACAGTGATGGGGACATTGATGGACATTTACAAGTTTTTGAAAGGACTTGTAAACTACACGATTTACCCAAGTCGGAGTGGGTGAGATACCTTGTGCCCACTCTGCATGGAGAGGCATTGGAGGCCTATCGAGGAGTGGCCACGGAGGACTGTGGGGATTACGATGAAGTCGCGCAGGCCCTCCTCCAGCGATTCTTCATCACTCCAGAGTCTTACCGGAACAAGTTCAGAGACTTGCCCAAGAATCCTAGCAGCACCCATGGGCAGTTTGCCACCCAGCTGTGGTAGTACGTGGTGAAGTGGGTGAAGGATTCTGAAGCCACTACATGGGACGCACTGATTGACCTGATCTGCAGGGAGCAGTTCTACCGCAGGTGCGCCCCAGAAGTGAAGGAGTGGGTGCTAGACCGGGAGCCACCCAGCTTAAAGATGGCTGCCCAGTTAGCAGACAAGTATGTGGCAATTCGGCCACATGGGCAGAAGCGCCCCGCCAGCAGCCAGCTCCAAAAGACTGTACCATCAGGGGGACACCCCTCTTCAGCTCATCGCCCCCCAAAACAAGCATCTTCCAACCCAGGTGCTCTTCCAACCGCACTGCAGTGTCCCTGCAACTGATCAGAGATCATCGGTGCCACGACTGGAGAAGAAGTGCTATGGCTGTGGGAAAATCGGACATCTGAGAATGAACTGTCCTGCATCCCAAGCACCCCAGACTCATGCCCCAAATCCGAGTGCTGGAGCCCGGCTCGCTTGCTTGACGAGAGGAGATGAGCCTACAGAGACTGTTCCCCCTCCAGTCAGTCCGATGGAGTGTGGTGAGAGACAGGTGCACTCTGCAGAGAGAGTCACATGCATGGCCAAACAGCCCCTACACAATATGTGGAGGCACCTGCAGCCGGTCCATGTGGGACCCCTGCAGGGGGAAGGCCTAAGAGACTCTGGGGCCTCAATCACTGTGGTGAGCCCCCACCTTATAGATCCTGCTGCAGTATTGCAGGGTCGCACTGCCAAGGTCACCCTGGCAGATGGAATGGAGAAAGCGGTTCCCATGGCAAGAGTCTACCTGGACTGGGGAGCTGGACCAGAGTTGCGAGAAGTTGCCGTCATGGATGGTCTCCCAACTGATGTGGCCCTAGGAAATTATCTGGGTGGTGGGATCGTCACTACGTTTGTTGGCGCTATTACCCGGAGTCAAGTTCCACAGCCACCGTTGGCATCAGCTGCTCCAGCACAGCCCAGCCCAGAGGAAAAGACTACAGCTGCTAGACAACTGCCAGCACAGCCAACCAGAGCATCAACCAGCCCAGAGGAAAAGATTACAGCGGCTAGATCGGCACTTCGACCCCGCATGCCTTTTGCCTCTGGTATGCCTACGTCCCCTAGCAACGCAGAGGATGTTGGTTCCAGCTCGTTTGATCCTGTGGGGGTGCCCAATGATGCTCCTGACCCAAGTGGTTTGCCAACTCCGGCGGTGAGTATGAGAAACCACACTGACTTTTCCATGACTGACCCCTACCAGACTGACCCTAGTAGTCCCCACCTAGATCCCCCTGTAGTGTTTCCCAATTTAGGAGAGATTGAGGGCCGCAGGCAGGAGTTTAGGGAGGCTCAACTCTCTGACCCATCCCTGAAAGGCATGAGGAGCCACTCTGGCAGCGGCGTTGACAGGGTTGGGGCAGGAAGTTTGACCTGGCGCGAAGGGTTAAGGTATAGGGTAGCCAGGAAAGTGGGAGGGGATAGACCAGATAGGGAACGTGTCCAGCTGGTCCCCCCAGGGAAGTTTCCTGCGCAACCGGTGTTGGTTGCCAGAGAAACCCCTTTGGACAGCCACTCAGAGATAGACCATCCCCTGAAGTGCCTGACACAGAGCTTACCCTGGTCTGGAATGTCGGATGATGCCCAGACCAACTGTAAGGCTGGTGCCATGCGTTGGCAGCTGGGGAACTCCAGTTGTTGTGTTGTCTCTGGGCCTCTGCCCATAGGAGAACCTTTACAGCGAGTTGCTGTGGACATAGCAGGTCCCCTGCCTGTGCGCAGTAGATCGGGGAAGACACGCAGCCTCCCTGTAAAGGATGCCACACAGGATCCAGAGGCTGGTGGTCTGGCCGCCATCACTGTGGCACAGGTAGCGGACGAGGAGGAAAGAGTAGGCCTAGGTGACAAGGTAGGTTTCCCGAGTCATAGGTTGACAGAGGAGGATTGGAGGGCAGGTCTGACAGTTCGGGCAGACAATTGCCAGATAGGAATGACGGAGGTGCAGTGCCTGGGACACCATGTGGGAGGAGACAGGGGTAGGCCCAAAGCAAAGGCGACCAGAGGCTGTCCCCGGCCCACATCACCAAGACCGGTACTGACCTTAGAACCTGTAAGGCCCTACGGACATGTTGTCATTGACTCTAGTCCGGTAGTGAACCCCTTTACAGAGATGGCTAGGAAGGGCATTCCCAAGTCAGTGGACTTTGCACCCGCTTGCGAGTTGGCATTCCTGGCATTGAAGGAGGCTCTGGTACCTGCTCCAGTGCGGATGGCGCACATTCTTGACCAGGACTGTGTTTTACGAACTACTGCGCCACTGCACGGACTGGGAGGAGTACCAAGCCAGGAGGAGCCATATGGGCAGGAGCACCCTGTGGCCTGTTTGAGCAGAAAACTGCTATGGTGGAAGGTGGGGCATGCCATTATGGGGACACCTTGGGTGGCACTTGTGTGTAACTGGCCCCCCACCGTGATGACTTACCACCCACCTGTTAGGTGGCTGCAACCTACCTTGGGGAAATTGGACAGACTTTTGTGGTGGAGCCTTGAACTTGGACTTCAGGTGGACTACTTGAACATCATGCACCCACGAAGAGAGGCCCACTACACTATGGATGAACTGTCTAGGCCGGAGCCTACACCCCCAAGGTAGCGTCCCCTTCAACACAAGGGACTGCGGGACCAGGAGCCATATTGTTGGGACATGACTCGCTGGTTTCCCGCTTGAATGGGGGGGAGAAGTGTGGCCGGAGAGACTAACCAGCCACACGTGTAATGGCGGCTGCGGCACTGAAGGGGTTAACCCTCGTGCCCGGCGCCATGTTGCGGACAATAGGCGCTTGGCGTCACTGTTAAATGTACTTACGGCGCTGGGCGCAGACTGTTTAAAAATATGTTTAATGATGTGTCTTAACATGTCATATGTAGTGCTCTGTGCACAATTGCAGGAATGCATGTTTAAATGTATTTATATTTAAGATGTGGTCACCTGTATATTTAAAGGAAAAATGCACTTAGTATAGATGTCTGAATAATCATCTCCTGTCAGTAGGAAGTGTCATGCTAATGGCCCTGTCCTAGCAGAGAGGTGTGAATGACAAAACCTTTTGATGTGTAAGTTCCTTAGAGAGAGATGTTACTCACGGGGGATCTCCTTATCCCATATGTAAAGTAGTTCTGGGCTTGGAACCTGTTTCATGTAATGATTTAATTGATATACGAACCCTGAATGGCAGATGCAGGAAGGAAGACTGTTTGCTGTGTTGCAGCCTTTCCTGTTGTAATCCCAAACACTGGGTTTGTCGGGAGAGGTGAATGACCAGAAACATTTGTATTTTGAAGCTATGTGATAAATTTATCAATAGTGAATGTTAATCTGATACCAAACGTTGTCTGTGTCACAGGAAGGAGAATATTGTTTTATTGCACTTATTTCCTTTTGAAATGTAATTTATTTACTTGTATTTTCTAAGATATCCTGATTGGATAGAAAGGGCTCAGGGAGGACATGACCCCCCTGTTGTACTGTGTGGAAGATTGACATAAAAAGGAGGCCTGCGTGCCTCCAGAGTGTATTATACCAACTACTTTCTGCTGTGAACATCTAGCTGTATGCTGTTTCCCCTAGCAATAGGGAAGAGTTCTCTTTAGACCTATGGCAAATAAATACCATTTGCCTCAAGAAGACTGCGTCATCTTGTGACCTACAGGGTTATGCCAAACCTAGCCCCGTCCTCCGGCTGTCCATGGAAGCACCTAACGTCTCCAAGTTCCGCCTTCCGCCAGCTACCGGTAGCGGCCTAGTCAGGTGACTAGTGGGGATTCGTCAATACCACACAGGTGTGGTAAGGCAGCGCGTCGGCACATACAGTGCAGAATCGTGGTTCCAAAAGCCACGGCAGGTTAGGAGTTTAGTGGTGGCAGCATAAACCCGCCCACAGCACAGTGGGTGGAGTCAGTAACAGGCGGTTACTGACGGTAAGCGGGAATCCCCTATGTGGTCAGGTCCCGTGTGACCTACCCTTCCATTCTGTGCACAGGGGCGGGACGCGAGAGCGGTGAGTGCTTTCGTATGGAACTGTCCTGTCACAGCAGCCCATAGGCTACTATAGGGTATCGCCATCAAAATTGCTCCAACAATGGCTTCCAGTTCCTCTCCTCTCTGAGGCTGTCCTTGCCGCCAACACCATGGATCTCATAACGCCATCCCTGGTGTTAGAACCCAAGGAGAAGCCACGTTCCATGCATTGCATTTCTCTGCCCAGGTAAGGAAATTTTAATATATTTGTCACACACTGCCTGTCACCTTCTCCCTCTCAGCCACTGAATGTGACTCTTTCCCTGGCTCATCTACAGCCCCTCTCCATCAACCTCTCCCTGTTACACACTGCCTCTCCCTGGCATCACCCAATGCATCTCCCCATCATTCTCTCCGTCACCCACTGCCTGTCACCCTCTCCCTGTCGCCCACTGCCTCTACCTGTCATTGTCTACCTGTCGCAATCTCCCTGTCACCCAACTGCCAAAGCGGTGCAGGTGCCATGTTCCCAGAGACGTGTGCATGCACTACAGTCTGCTGCACAGACATTAAGGAAGGAAACAATGCTTGAGGAAATAAACAATGAAGAGAGACAAATAAATAACCAATCAGCTTCTAACTTTCATTTTACAGGCTGTGTTTGAAAAATGACAGAAGCTGACTGGTTGGTACTTTATCTCTCCCCAAGCTTTGATAAATCTCCCCCATCCAGACAGACTGGATGATTTATTTCAGCTTCAATACTAAACCAACTGTGGATCTGAACTTTTATCTTACACAAAGCCAAAATAGTGTCAGTGTAATTGCTTCTATTATTTTGCAGTGATGTTGGGTTTAAGAATTTTATGTTGTAGAAGTATTAAATCATTTTAAATTCAGGTTTCATTAGATATTGTTATCTTTTCACATGATGAGCAACTTGGACTAATCTAGATGAAACACCCAAAGGACATTTCTACATGCATTATTCGCACCTTGCTGAAAGGGTAGCAGCACAATTTTTTTTATCTAAGATATTGAAAAACTTATGGGGCTCATTTCTCAATGAGTTTTAGTTACTTAAAACCTATTACGTATGATAAACTGTGCTCCTAACTGTCATTTTTCAAACACATGTCAGTTAGTTGTTGATTGGCTGGAGCACCATTTATCATATAGAACCTAGGGGTCTATTTACTAAACCTTGGATACAGATAAAGTGGACGGAGATAAAGTACCAACCAACCAGCTGCTAACTGACATTTTTAAAACCCAGCCTGTGACATGGCAGTTAGGATCTGATTGGCTGGTACTTTATCTACATCCGCTTTATCTCCATCCAAGGCTTAGTAAATATACCCCATAGTTTTAAATAGCTAAAACTCATTGATAAAGGGCCCCTAAATGTAATTTCTTTATTTTCCTAGACCACTCTGGGGCAGATTTATTAAGCTCGGTGAAGTGATAAAGTGGAAGGTGATATAGGACCAGCCAATCAGCTCCTAACTACCATGTCACAGGATGGGTTTGAAAAATGACAGTTAGGAGCTGAGTGGCTGGTGCATTATCACCTTCCACTTTATCACTTCACCAAGCTTAATAAATCTGCCCCTCTGTCCCTAGCGAAATTCTTCCTATTTAAACAATATTCCCACTCCCTAATGACTTCCAGTAGGACTATGAGATTCTACAATCTATGGTTCCTTAGTGGTAAGTTACTGGATCCTCTCTTATTATTTTGAGTGCAATGGATACTTAAAAGTGTTAGAATTCCTACCTGCAACCTCACAATCTCAGGGGCATGTTTACCAAGTAGTGTTTCAGAGGCTACAAGGCACATTTGATATCACACAATTTTTTAATATTAATTTTTAAATGTTAGTAAATGTGCAATTTAGCCTCTAAAACACAACATCGATTTTGATTAATTTACTTCAGTTTAAAACTGCTTAAAATTGACCTTTATTAAATGTACCCCTCAGTGTGCAAATGTGCGATGCATACAGGTTACAAGATGATAATCTCTTAATAAAGTTACATGATATATCCATAATACCTCCCAACTTTCTAAAGTTCGGAGGATGGACACCAGCGTGCGCCCGAAACTTAGTGTGTGTGGGAATTATCGTGATTGGGGTTTTGCCGCTGTGTGAGGACAGTTGGGCGGTATGTATGTCGACAGTACTTGTACTGCACTAAAGGTGGGATGTACTGTATAGAAGGGTGGTCTTCTGTTTGCCGGCGGTCGGGCTCCCGGCGCTCAGTATACCGGCGCCGGGAGCCCGACAGCCGGAATACCGACAATTATTTTCCCTTGTGGGGGTCCACGACCCCCATAGAGGGAGAATAAAATAGTGTGGCGCGCGTAGCGCGCCACCGTGCCCGTAGCGTGGCGAGCGCAGCGAGCCCGCAAGGGGCTCATTTGCGCTCGCCAAGCTGTCGGTAAGCCGGCGGTCGGGCTCCCGGCGCCGGGATGCTGGTCGCCGGGAGCCCGACCGCCGGCCAGCCGTAGTGAACCCTAGAAGTTAGTAATGCAGTTAAACCTCCAAAAACTGCAGTTTTCTAATGTTCACTGCAATACCGCAGTGGACATGACAGCTCTTATCGAAAGAACTGTCTCAGGAGGTAGGTCTGTATGGAGTTTTTAAACACCCGTACAGGGCCGGCTCCAGGCCTACTAGCACCCTGAGCGAGAAAATTTAAAAGCGCCCCCCCCCCCCCCCCATGCGCGCGCCGCAGGCGCGCGCTCTCGGAAAAGTGGGTGTGGCCTCTGGAAAAGTGGGCGTGGCCTCATAACTTCATATCATCAAACTATAAACACATTTTCACACAATTAGCCGCCTTACACATAGCCACAGTAGTGTTCCTTACACACAATGTCTCCAGTATAGTGCCAGATACACATAATGTGCAGTGCCAGATAGACATGACATGCCCCGCAGCAGTGCCAGCTACACATGACATGCCCCGCAGCAGTGCCAGCTAGCCAGCTACACATGACATGCCCAGCAGCAGTGCCAGCTAGCCAGCTACACATGACATGCCCCGCAGCAGTGCCAGCTACACATGACATGCCCCCCAGCAGTGCCAGCTACACATGATAGTGTTCACTTTTTAGGGCATGGTGCTGATCACAGGGAGGGCACTTTTTTAAGTTAGGAGGGCGAAATGATGTACATACTGCTTGTTGTTCCCATACCTATATGCCAAAGAATGGACAGTGCGCGCCGAAGGCGCGCAGCAAAAATTAAGGGGAGTTACTTCGTGAGGAAGGTACGTGGCCACATAATAGTGGCAATTTGCATTACACCACACAGTAGTGCAGCTAATACACACTGCACCAGGTAGAACCTCCTATACACTTTGCGTCAGGCACAGCACTGAGACACATTGCACCAGGGAGAGCACTGAGACACATTGCCTAGCCACAGACGCCTAGCGGGAACACTACATGACATGCCCCCCAGCAGTGCCAGCTACACGTGACATGCCCCCCAGCAGTGCCAGCTACACGTGACATGCCCCCCAGCAGTGCCAGCTACACGTGACATGCCCCCCAGCAGTGCCAGCTACATAAATGGCCACACAGTGCCAGATATGCACCCACAGTTCAGATACATAAATGCCCCCAAAGTGCCAGATACATAAATGCCTCCACAGTGTAGATATGCCCCCCACAGTGCCAGATACATAAATGCCCCCACAGTGCCAGATACATAAGTGCCCCCACAGTGCCAGATACATAAGTGCCCCCACAGTGCCAGATATAAAAATGCCCACACAGTGCCAGATATGTCCCCACAGTGCCATATATAAAATTGCCCCCACAGTGCCAGATATGCCCCCACAGGGCTAGATATGCCCCCAGTGCCAGATACATAAATGCCCACATTGCCAGATGCATAAGTGCCCCCACAGTGCCAGATATGCCCCCCACAGTGCCAGAAATGCCCCAACAGTTCCAGAAATGCCCCCACATTGCCAGAAATGCCCCCACAGTCCCAGAAATGCCCCCACACAGGGCCAGATAAATGCCCCCACACAGGGCCAGATAAATGCCCCCACAGAGCCAGATATGCCCCCACAGAGCCAGATATGCCCCCAGTGTGCCAGATAAATGCCCCCACACAGGGCCAGATAAATGCCCCCACAGAGCCAGATATGCCCCCAGTGTGCCAGATATGCCCCCAGTGTGCCAGATATGCCCCCAGTGTGCCAGATATGCCCCCAGTGTGCCAGATATGTCCCCAGTGTGCCAGATATGCCCCCACACAGGGCCAGATAAATGCCCCCACAGAGCCAGATATGCCCCCAGTGTGCCAGATATGCCCCCAGTGTGCCAGATATGCCCCCAGTGTGCCAGAAATGCCCCCAGTGTGCCAGATAATCCCCCCAGTGTGCCAGATAATCCCCCCAGTGTGCCAGATAATCCCCCCAGTGTGCTAGATAATCCCCCCAGTGTGCCAGATAATCGCCCCCACATTGCCAGAAATGCCCCCACATTGCCAGAAATGCCCCCACATTGCCAGAAATGCCCCCACACAGGGCCAGATAAATGCCCCCACAGAGCCAGATATGCCCCCAGTGTGCCAGATATGCCCCCAGTGTGCCAGATATGCCCCCAGTGTGCCAGATATGCCCCCAGTGTGCCAGATAATCCCCCCAGTGTGCCAGATAATCCCCCCAGTGTGCCAGATATGCCCCCACGGTGCCAGAAATGCCCCCACACAGGGCCAGATAAATGCCCCCACAGAGCCAGATATGCCCCCAGTGTGCCAGATATGCCCCCAGTGTGCCAGATATGCCCCCAGTGTGCCAGATATGCCCCCAGTGTGCCAGATAATCCCCCCAGTGTGCCAGATAATCCCCCGTGTGCCAGAAACGCCCCCACATTGCCAGAAATGCCCCCACACAGGGCCAGATAAATGCCCCCACATAGCCAGATATGCCCCCAGTGTGCCAGATATGCCCCCAGTGTGCCAGATATGCCCCAATGAGCCAGATATGCCCCCCACAGTGCCAGAAATGCCCCCACAGAGCCAGATATGCCCCCAGTGTGCCAGATATGCCCCCAGTGTGCCAGATATGCCCCCAGTGTGCCAGATATGCCCCCAGTAGAGCCAGATATGCCCCCAGTGTGCCAGATATGCCCCCAGTGTGCCAGATATGCCCCCAATGAGCCAGATATGCCCCCCACAGTGCCAGAAATGCCCCCACAGAGCCAGATATGCCCCCAGTGTGCCAGATATGCCCCCAGTGTGCCAGATATGCCCCCAGTGTGCCAGATAATCCCCCCAGTGTGCCAGATAATCCCCCCAGTGTGCCAGATATGCCCCCACGGTGCCAGAAATGCCCCCACATTGCCAGAAATGCCCCCACACAGGGCCAGATAAATGCCCCCACAGAGCCAGATATGCCCCCAGTGTGCCAGATATGCCCCCAGTGAGCCAGATATGCCCCCAATGAGCCAGATATGCCCCCCACAGTGCCAGAAATGCCCCCACAGAGCCAGATATGCCCCCAGTGTGCCAGATAAATGCCCCCACAGTGCGATCCATAAATGTTTGACCCCCCCACCAAATACCTGAGGCGCTGAGTCTGAGAGAGGGAGGAGGAGTGCTGGCGTGAGTGCTGGCGGGCGGGAGAGTGAGGATCCGAGTGCCGGTGGGCGGGCGGCCACTTGTGTGCGCTATGCGCGGCGCCGGCGTCTGACGTTAGACACCGGCGCCGCGCAGCGCACGCCGCACACACGGACGGCGGGGATAACGCGCTGCACACACACACAGGGCCGGCTCGCTTCGAATATGGCGGCGCCAGCGCGCGGCGCCCATTAAGGGTGGCGCCCTGCGCGGCCGCTCTATTCGAACATGCCTAGAGCCGGCCCTGCACCCGTAGGTATGTGACAGAGGGCTGGATGTATTGCGAAGTATGTACAATACATCATATATTCCACCCTATCCACTGGTTGTAGTTGCCATGTCACCAATCATAAAGTCATCAATGAGAACAAATATAATGGTAGCTGGTAGACGTAATGCCGACATGCTAATAATGCAAATGAACAGTGTTCGCTTTACAACGTCAAACATGATGCTTAACCATTATGTTTGAAGTTGCCAAGTCAGTGCTGGTAAAATGCTTTACCTGCATTATTAGCATGTTCGATCTACCATGACCAACATTCTCATTATCAACCTTATGATTGGCGACAACATATACTAATCCCCTAATACAGGCATGCTGTCAAGAACAGTGTTACTGCCTGCTGAAAAAGAGAAAAATACAATGCTAATCCCAAACTTCACTGAACAGGAACTGAGAAATGATGCCCTTAACAGTCAGTATAAGAACGAGAGATAAGCATGCTCAGTTCTCTGAAAACCAAGGCCACCCGATCTTCCAGGATCTGAGGAAATCTGAGTGCTGGCTCGGGTTTCCCAGAATTGTACGTATTCCAAATTGAGGCAAAATGTTATCATCCTGGCATTGGCTCTCACTGGTTTTGGATTCTACATAAGTCCACGGCGGTGATTAAGGGCGCCATTTCAAACAGGATGTGCTCTGATTGTCTGTGCTGACTCCATGCTGACTCCACTCCAGTGGCTGAGCTGAACTATTTGTCCACACTGACCTAACTGTCCAGTGTCCATCCACTGTAGTGTTGCTAGATTACAGTACAGGCAGTTAGCAAGTCATTGTTTATTATTTTAATATAGTGCAGGATCTTAGTTACATCTATTGTCTCAGTGTGTCACACTGCTGCTGCTGCTGCTGCTGTGTAACCCAAAGTGTCACACTGATGTTGTATATTTTTGCCACTGCCCACAGTGCAGCTGCAGCCCAGTGCTAATATATTTTTGTACAACTGGTGTGTGCTGCAGGTGCCAGCTGTGCCCCACTGAGTTCACATAAATATAAGTAATGTGACTCCTCAGGCCGTACCCACTGCTTTTACACTATATAAGCATTGTCAGTCTGCAGTGTGAGTTATTTGAAAAAAGGTTCAAATAAAAATACATACATACTTTATAAAGTTTTTTTTTTTTTGTACAACTGTGTGGTATAGGGGTCATGCCCCACTGCATTCACATAATATAAGCACTGTGACTGCTCAGGCCAGACCCCATTGCATTCGCATAAATATAAGTAGTGTGACTCCACAGGAAATACCCCACTGCATTTACATAATATAAGCACTGTAATTCTGCTGTGTTAGTTGTCATTTGTAAAAAAAGTTTGAAAAAAAAGTTTTTTTTTTACAACGCATGTGTGCTGTAAACCACTGCTTTTTTCACATAAATGTAAGCGCTGTGACTCACAGCAGTTAGTTGTCAGTAGCGAAAAAAGTAGAAAAAAGTTCTTATTTTGTAAATTTTGTGTGTGCTGTACCCCACTGTGTTTATTCACATACATATTAGTACAGTGAATCCCCACAGTGTCAGTTGTCATTCGTAAAAAAATAATAATATTTTTGTAAAACGTATGCATTCAATAGAGCCCAGTAAATGTCATGCCCCACTGCATTAATAAATATAAGTGAATATGGATTGTGATCAGTCGATAAAAGAGCTGGAGCAGCAGCCAAGTACTAGTGCTGTGGCTGCTGCCAATCATGATGATCATGATATTAGTATGTAGTACTTCAACATCAACCAAAGCTGGTGATCAAGGGCATAGGGGGTTTAAGAAAGGGCACATGAAATCAAAACAATACTTTACAATGCTAAGCAAAAAAAATAATTACATCTTATGTATGGAAAATATAAAATTGCCAACACTGGAATCCACCATTACAGAAGTACTTTGTTATATTGGGCAGCAAAGGTCTTCCTCATAGAATTTGTATGTGTGTTTATGAGCATGAGTCTTTTTTCACATTTCATTAGTTGCTAATTCAATTTTTTTTTTTAGTAGCTTGCATAAACTACAGTATTTTACATTGTGCTGGAGTAAGATACATTCCCAGTTCTCCCCTATGTCATCGCTTCTTGTGTAAGTTTTGATGGCTTGTTCCTTCATTCCCTGAAGCATATATAGGGTGCAATTCCACCTGGTCACTACCTCTTGCTTCAGTTAGTGGCATGGCAAATGGAACTGTTCTTACAGCTGCTGCAATCTTCTACATGCCGTTGCTGAATTAATGCCAAAAATGTCCAGAAATTTTTTGGGACACTGACAGCATCTCCTGCATGCCTCTGTCATTTAAAAAAAATTCTGAACCATCAACTTTATTGTGTGTGTAAACATTGGACATCTTCAAATTCACCCAGTTGTAATGGTCTCACAATGTTACATGCTTTCATGGGAAACCAGAGCCTTCGCAGGGTAAACCATCTTGCTATGACATCCCTGAGTTTTTCTAACACATTGACACTGGTATGCCTCTTAGTGAAGCCAGTGATACAGAGATTAGCCTGTCTGTGAATGAGTGTTGTGTGTTAGATGCTGCTGCTGTTGAAGGTACAGTAATATACCCACCCAGTGGGCTGTCACAGTCATGTTATCTTTTGTTTGACCAGTTCTGCTTTCCACATATCTGTGGTTAAGGGGATAGTGGGTACAATGGAATTTTTTAGGCCAATAATTTCTTTTTTTTGCCCTCCCAGTACAGGCGAGTATTCGCTGTTCAGGTAAAATGTAATTGAGATGGAATTTGGTATCAGTGACAAAACTGTCCTCAATTAACCATCTAAGGGCCTAATTCACTAAGGATCGCAATTGCAAAGCTGTTTGCAGCAGCTTTGCAATTGCAATACTTAGCAATGCAAATGCAGGAAGAGGAGCATACCACCTCCTCCCTGTATTTGCAATGCAATCACATCTGAGATGAACATCGCGATCATCGGTCGCAATGTTTACCTGTGATGGCAGGCTGAGTAAGCTTAAGGTTTCTTAGCCTTGCCGTTGCAGTGTGGCTTCCGAGGCCAAAGAAACATTGTCCCTCACAATGCAGTTCTTAGCCTCTCCACTTCCAGAAATTGGGGTTGATGTGCCCTCTTTTTCCAGAATGTCGGGCATTCCTGCCCCTATCCCTCCCTTCAAATGCCTCTGTCTGTAAATCACGCAGAGGTGTTCGCATACCTGTGCTGCAATCGCAAGACCCATTCTGTAAATTAACTAACTAATCTATCCTTCATTCTTTTATAGCAACTGAGAAGAGAAAGGGCCATAAAAGAATAATTTTCAATTATTATTGCCATGAAAGAAGAATTTTCAATAATTACCATCCCTAATGCCCCCATTGTTTAAAATTTTTGGAATCAAACAATTAAATTAACTAACTAGAGCAGTATGGATGGTGTAATGCAGGCATGTCCAAACTGCGGCCCTCCAGCTGTTGTGAAACTACATATCCCAGCATGCCCTGACACAGTTTTGCTATCAGAGAATGCTAAAGCTGTGTCAGGGCATGCTGGGATGTGTAGTTTCTCAACATCTGGAGGGCCGCAGTTTGGACATGCCTGGTGTAATGGTTAGCATTACTGCCTCACAGCACTGAAGTCATGAGTTTGATTCCCACCTGGGCCCAAACTGTGGAGTTTGTATATTATCCTCGTACTTGCATGAGTTTCTTCCAGGTGCTCCAGTTTCCTCCCACATATCCACAACTATACTGGTAGTTTTTATTAAACTCATGACAAAAGATTAACCCTAGTGTGTGTGTGCATTAGATGGGTTAAGTGTTTATCTGCCATCAGATTCTAAGCTAATCCTTCTTTCTTTCTTTTACAGCAACTGAGAAGAGAAAAGGCAATGAAAAATAATTTTTGATCATTACATCCCCAATGCCCCACTTGCAGTGCAACATGGTTTTAGCCACTTGTGTGCTGTGTTACTTTACTTTCAAACATGAAACAGGCCCAGAGTGTATTGTTTGGGATTAGTAGGGTGTTTTATTAATAAAGCATTTTCTTTTCTGGTCACCACCGGCTAATAGTGGACAGCTGTGGTAGTTGTGTGTAGTATTGATTTGTGTGAGACCACTGGGTGCTGGGTAATTATTTAGGGTACAAAAGATTTGTTTTGTAAAAATGCAAGACTTTATATTATTAAAACAAATTAGAATACATATGATAATGTGCAGTAAGTGATGTGCAATCACCCTGGGATATCATGCACAGCAATGAACAAAGGTTAAGCCATCATATGGGTGTCAACAATTACCGATGAGGTCCTTGTATGGTAGGAAAAGAGCATACCCAGTGTGAGGATGTGGAGCCACTGATGGTGTAGAAGAAGAATGTATCCAGTGAACACTGCTTTTTGCCCGCCTCCTCCCGGTCCTCTCCACCACTGTCTCTAACTGTGGCCACACAGAGGTGCCTAGGTTTCCTATGTTACCAGAACGTGAGAGGTTCCCGTAGAGTATATTAGTGAAGTGACCTTGCATATGTCCGGTTACTTCCCTCTGCTAACTGCCCGCTCTCCCCTAGTGCCACTCAGTATATTATTGAAGTGACCCAGCATATGCATATGCTGGGTTACCTTAGTTTGCTAATTGCATGCTGTCTCCACTGCCCATTCACTCTGCCCTCAGCTCTGCTGCCACTATTAGTGAGGTGACGTGACACAGTCTGCTGATAGCCACTACTCACACCCCGTCCACCTCTACTGCCGCTACTCCAACTGTTGTCGGTGCATGCACAGTAAAATCACTACATATGGGCGAGATTCAATTCTTTCTGCCCCATTACGCACCCGTTCTGTTTCTGCTGACAGGCGTGGCATCATCATTTCAGCTCACTACCCCTGGAGTAACGAGGCATCCTAACCTTTTAAATAGCTAAACCTGATTACTATGGGTGAGATATGCGCAATAATGGGGATCACTTTAGATAGTAGATTGGTCGTAATATATTAATTGAATACCGCCACATATATGTCGGTCTTTGCACTGCTTCTGAGGATCGCAAAGGGGCCATTTACAGAAGCAAGTCTCCGGACAGGTAGGTTTTACTGAATAGCTCCATAACATCCCTATATATTGCATTAATATGATGCGATATGTATTGTGGTAATTACCGGAAGCCATTTCAGTATTTACATGAATAGACCCCAATGTATAGTACAGTTAGATTAATTTACAGAAATTGATACATTGGGGTATATTTACTAAGGTTTCGATTTTGACCGAGATGCCGTTTTTTCTTCAAAGTGTCATCTCGGTAATTTACTAAGCAAAAATCACGGCAGTGATGAGAGCATTCGTAATATTTTGGAAGTCCTAGGAAAAAATCACGAATCAATACACCATCGGTCAAATACGCCTGCAATTTGGTAGAAATCGGTCATTTACTAAAAAGTGCAAAACACAAACACTGCCGACAATAGCCAAACACTGCCGTGCTAAAATACAAATTGTGAAAAAGTGCTAAAAAAAAACAGACCTGCTTTTTTATCCCGTGTTTGTATAGGCATGCACGGATCCATGAGATCCGTGCATGTTTTTTAGTGGGAAGGGGTGGGAAATGTTATAATTTAAAAAAAAAAAATGCGTGGGGTCCACCCTCCTAAACCAAACCAGCCTCGGGCTCTTTGAGCCGGCCCTGGTTGCAAAAATATGGGAAAAAAATTGACAGGGGTTCCCCCATATTTAAGCAACCAGCACCAGGCTCTGCGCCTGGTCCTGGTTCCAAAAATACGGGGGACAAAAAGCGTAGGGGTCCGCCAAATTTTTGAAACCAGCACCGGGCTCCACTAGCTGGACAGATAATGCCACAGCCGGGGGTCACTTTTATACAGTGCCTTGCAGCCGTGGCATCAAATATCCAACTAGTCACCCCTGGCCGGGGTACCCTGGGGGAGTGGGGGTTTGGCTTAGGAGGGGGGACCCCATGCAATTTTTTTTTAAAGTTTAAACATTTTTTATTTTTTTTACAAGGTGCACAATGAAGCCCTGCACGGATCTCTCAGATCCGGCCGAGATTCATTGTATTAAAGTCGGCAGTGTTTTACAAGTCACTCACGTAAAACACTGCCTAAAAAAACGAATGACATCGACATCGGAAAAACCGAAAATGCAGAATACGGCAGCTTAGTAAATTAGTCGTAATCAATTCAAAAAGTTGCATATTTACACTTTCGATGTCATTCGTGATTGAACTTTGACCTCATACGGAAAAATACGATTCTTAGTAAATTTACCCCATTCAGTTAATTTAATGCCAAAATGTAATACATATTGCAATTGTGTGCATATTTTCATGATCCATTCAGAATATCATTGAATAGGAGTAATGTCAGATAGTCAGGATTAATTCATGTTAAACTTACACTTTCTGTCACCAATATAACAGTAAATGTTGTTCAGATAAGCAATGTATGGCTTACAGTATAGAAGACCTTTGACATTCACATGAAGGGTATTTGTGGCTGCTGGTCTATCCCCTAGCATTTTTTTTTTATATCTGGAACACAAGTGCTACTTAATAATCAAATGAATCATTCAAAGGCTTTGTAAAGTGCAATAGAAATCTTCAATTGCTGGTGGGATTTCTTCCAATATGTCAAAAATAATGGAAATGTGTCCACAGAAAACTACATTTGTCACAGCCTTACGCAGTGTGCTAGAAATGAAGAAAATGCAGGAATTTAGAAAATTGAGAGTATTGTATGAAATGTTAAAATAGTTTAAATTTCACGCTGCTAGACAAGCTGTGTTGTCAGTTTGAGTGCCATGGTATGCCCGCTGTGTACAATTTCACCCCATCCAGACTCTGAAATCTAACATACTCTGTAGTGACAAACATAAAATGACATGAGTTCTTCTGGGTAGAGAAATGAACTCTATAGCTGATCTGTGCTGCACTAACATTCAGTAGTACCTAGTCATTTAAATTACTAACTTGCAGTTCTCAAGGCATAGCCTATAATCTTGCTATTGTCTACTGGTAAATCTGTGTCCTGGCTGCAGCTGTTTTGTGTTATTCAAGTGGAAATAACAGTGTTTTGTTTACTGTGCACCTGCCTGTGTCAAATACTATTTCTGTATTTAGTTATTTTGAGATTACAAAATAAGTGATATTTGATATTTTAATCGATTTACTAAAGTAATTTGAAAACAAATGGATTGTAAACCACAGAAAGAGTCATTTATGGAGCTTAAAAAAATGTATAAATATAGCTTAAATGTAATTTCTTAATCTTTTATAACATACATTCCTTACTTCATATGTGTGGTCTCCATTTGCATAGGTGGGTTGGTGGCTGATATGCCAGCATTTGGGATGCCGATGGTCAGAATATCGACCTCAGTATCCCGATGTTTAGAATCCTGATAGGGGTCAGGTAAGTATATTTTCCTGTCACCTAGTCCTATCCCTGCTTTACCGCAGCCTAAATCCACCATGGATGTGCATAAACCTAAGCCCCCCCCCCCCACACACACACGGCCTAACCCTAACCCCCTCCCTGTGGGTGCTTAACCCTCCCTCCCAGCCTAAAAATCCCCAGACCCCCACCACCACCGTGGCTTACCACTCCAGCGGCCCGGCAGTGAGTCATTCAGGATTCTTGCTGTCGGCATTCCGAGCAGTGTCTGGATTCCGGCATTGGTATTTTGACTGCCGGGAACCCCACCATCGGGATCCTAACCGGATCCTGTATAGGTAAATGCATGGATTATTGCATCAAAATAATGGAGGCTATGTGGGTCCAAAATTTTTGATTTTCTGATGGGAGCATTTTGTGATATAGGCAGGTTAGCCAGAGTAGTAGCGTGCTTAATATTACACCCAAATGCAGAAAACAAGAATTTATACTGTATCTATAGACAGGGCCGAAACTAGGATTTTCAGCACCCGGGGCAAGGCAGTAGTTTAGATTTAGGCTTGCTCAAATCCTTCTGTCTCTTCATGTAATTCCATACAAACTCGATGATGTTGAGATCAGGGCTCTGTGGGAACCAAATCAAAACTTCCAGGACTCCTTGTTCTTCTTTACACTGAAGATAGTTCTGAATGACATTGGCTGTATGTTTGGGGTTGTTGTCCTGCTGCAGAATAAATTTGAAGCCAATCAGATGCTTCCCTGATGGATAGATAAATACCTGCCTGTATTTCTCAGCATGAAGGACACTATTAATCCTGACCAAATCCCCAACTCCATTTACTGAAATGCAGCCCCAAATGTTCAAGGAACCTCCACCAAGAAACCTGTACCAGACACTCATTATTGTACCACTCTCCAGCCCTTCGGTGAACAAATAGCCTTCTGTTACTGCCAAATATTTCAAATTTTGACTCATTGGTCCATCAGTCCAAAGCACCTGCTGCTATTTTTCTGCATCCCACTTTCTATGTTTTAGTGCATAGTTGAGTTCCTTGACCTTGTTTCCACATTGAAGGTATGGCTTTTTGAATGCAATTCTTCCATGAAGACCACTTCTGGCCAGTAGATGGGTCAGAACTGAGCTGATAGTACTGCTGAACATCCTTCGATTTAGAAGAGAAGTAAGCATGATGTGTCTTTCATCTGATGCACTAAGTTTCCTTGCCGACCACTGCGTCTACTGTCCTCAACATTGCCCATTTCTTTGTGCTTCTGTAAAAGAGCTTGAACAGCACATTTTGTAACCACAGTCTGCTTTGAAATCTTTGCCTGGGAGAGACATTGCTGATGCAGTATAACTACCTTGTGACGTGTTGCTCTGCTTAGTCTTCCCATGGTGTAATAATAATAATAATAAATAATTTTATTTATAAGACCTGTGACATGAAACTGTCATCTATAAGACCTAAGACCTGTGACATGAAACTGTCTTCTATAACCCCACCATTGTAGCAGAGTTTAGCTGTTCCTCACCCAGTTTTAAGCCTCCTACACTGCTGTTTCTGTTTTAGTTAATGAATGTGTTTCAACCTACATATGAAAATGAAAGTGATCATCATTATCACCTGTTTTGTATGATTGGTTTATCATACACTTGTCTATGATCCTACAAGATCCCAAGTGTACCTAGGAAAATTTGAAGACAAAGAGTGATCACACCAAATACTGATTTGATTCCTTCCATACCTACCTAAAACGTTTGCACAGTAATATATATATTATTTTATTTTATTGGTTGGTGGATCGGCATTCCCCCTTCCAAATTTCAATCTGGCTCCGGTGCTGTCTGGTACAATTTTAGATACACTCCATTCAATACATGACAGCGGCACTTAGAGAGGCTTTCAAAAATAGCAGTGTTTATTTCACATCAAAAACATGTGAAATACACACTCCTATTTTTGGAAGTCGCTGAGTGCCGTTGTCATGTATTGACTGGAGTATATATAAATATATATATATATATTACAAAAATACATATCACCAGGGGCATAGCACCTGGAGCATATACCCATTGGTCAGGATGGCACTCACCAGGGCCACTGACTGAGCATTCCCCACCTTTGCTTTGAGACAAAATTAGGAATAAACCATTGGTAATACCTGGTGATCCCCAAAAAGGCACTCCCCTTTTTTTTATTTTTCGTGGATATATTTTTATACTTTCACTTTATATATTTGATTTATTTACAGTGTTTCTTCTTTTCCTAAAATGGTCTGGATTTTACATATTTATTCTACATATCCATATGTTTACACATTTTGGTATTCTAATATTATGAGGCTATAATTTGTCTATCACCTCCTTTATGTATGTAATTTTGTATACTATTATGTCTTTGGTTTAACTTTGATTGATATATACTGTATATCACATGAAGGGTTGATTCATGTTATTTTCCTGTGAAAGGCCCCATACACAGTATATTCTAAGTATTCAGCTGTGTAGAAAACCAAGACAGGGAGGTACTGTAGTTCCATGCCACCATCAAGATGGAAGGGGTGTTGGGTTCTGAGACTGTATAGTAATGATCTACTGATAAAGCTTATCCAGGGCTGTGCTTCAGTGCTCACACACAGATAGCACCTGAGGAGGTACAAGCAGCACTGACAAGCTACAGTGATGCAAACTTGCCAGAGCTTTTACCCTATAGGCAATGTCATATATAGATGGCTTTGCCTAATAGAAGTCTATGAGCTTCTCTGTGCAGCATTCCCCACATTTGCTTTGAACCTAATATTTGCTCTTAAAACAATTAACTGATATTTGTAAATAGTGGAAAGTTTAATGGAAAGTACAGTATTTCTAAAAAAAAATAGCATTTATGTACCAAAATATTTAGATGTTAGTTCATAATAAAAGAACCATCTGAATGTATTTGCTGACATTATGGCTATTATTATTAAACTGAGAATGGCTATGCGCTAGAAATGGGCAGTAAGTACATTTTGCACAGGATGTTGTTTGCCCTGAATGGATCATGGGCAATGCTTATGTTTGCAGGAGATGCACAAGCATGTGCCTTTCTGTAGGAACAATTATAATATCAAAATTATGTTGTTTACAAATAAAAGATTTTGATGTGGGTGGTAATAGCAGATATATGAAGAGTGGTACAAGAGACCAAAATGTTCTTCAGCTATAAATACTTACCATAAACATACTCTTGCTTGGAAATTTCTTCTTATGCCATGCAGAATCAAATATGCCTTAATTAAAGCACTATGCATCTAGATACAAGCAAAATCATTTATTAAAATTACATTTTCTTTAAGAGCTACGGTCTTCCCTGACACCCCCTTACAGTCAGTAGTTATAAAAAAAACATGATGGTAAAATTAGCTATAATTAGGCAACAAGACATGTTTAAATTAATGATTGGTTCCAACCAAAAGTAACACTACTGTGTGTTTAGGTGATATTGAGGTTTGATTCTCATGCCGGAGGTTCAGAGGTCCCTCTCATGGTGGTTACAAACACTCAATCTGAACAAGGGCTGTCCATTCTGTATTCCAGACTGGGTTCTGCTCACCACGGATGCAAGTCTCCGCGGATGGGGAGCTGTAACCGGCAACCACACCTTTCAGTGCCGTTGGACCCCGGCAGCAGGGGTCTTCCAATCAATGTACTGGAACTCCGAGCTATATACAGATCCCTCAAGTTAGCTCAAGTTGTTCTTCAGGGTCTTCCCGTGGAAGTTCAGTCAGACAATGTCACAGCAGTGGCTTACCTCATTTACACAGCCTCTCTGCAATTGTCGAAGTGACACAAACTCTAACCTGGGCAGAACGTCATCTCCCGGCCATCTCTGCGGTGTTCTTATTGGGAGTCCTCAACTGGAAAGTAGACTTCTTCAGTAACGAGGATGTTCCCGCCAGAGATTAGTCTCTACACCCAGAGGTGTTTCAGCTTCTAGTGAACAAGTGGTGTCTTCCGGAGGTGGATCTAATGGCCTCCAGACACAATCACAAGGTACCCACATATGGGTCCAGGACAAGAGATCCAGATGCTGCCTTCGTGGATGCACTTTTTGTCAGATGGCAATTCTGTCTGGCTTACCTGTTCCCACTGGTGTCCTTCCTCTCCAGGGTACTTCGCAAATTCAAGCAAGAAAGAAACACCATAATCCTGATAGCATCAGCTTGGCCCAGGCGCCATTAGTTCTCTTATCCTCACAGTCTGTTGATTGACGTGCCAATCCATCTGTCTCTGCCTCAGGACCTCCTGTCACAGGGTCCTTGTCAGCACCCAGACCTAGCTCGACTGTCTTTGATGGCATGGCACTTGAATCAGCCATCATAAGGTCTAAGGTTTTTTCAAATTCTGTAATTCAAATGATGCTCAGGTACTTAGCATAGCCAGGATTTTGGCCTTCCTCCAAGCAGGTTTAGGCCTTAACCTCTGACTCGCTTCCCTTCAGATATCTACTGTACCTTGTCAGTCTGGTTCCACAAACATATTGCTCAGTTACCAGACGTTTGTACTTTCATTCAGGAAGTACTTGTTAGGGTCTCCTGCCCTGTGCTGCCACGTCGTCATGGCAACCGGGAGACAAGTGCTAGCGGAGTAACCTGAGCGCAGCTGATACTCCGGTTCGGGTCTTTTGCTGTGCAGTGGTTATAGGCTCTGTGCATGGCAGGGGATCCGGTGCTGGTTTTTGTGCTCACAGTCTGTGAGGTCTGAGTGGGGCGTGGACAGCACCTGCTTTATAAGGCCTCTTTTCAGGGTAAGCAGATGCTGCTGAATCTTTGTTGGTTAGTCAGTTTCTGAAAGTTAGCCAGTACTGTGTAGCTTTGTATTTGTTTGTTGCTTACTGCAAATAGGCCTGGGGATTTGGTATTACACTCTGCCAATCCAGACCTAGCAGTAAGACTGGAGTCAGTCGTTTAGCTTGCTGGGGTTCTGTTACTACTCTGTGAACTTAGCAAGTTTGCGGCTGTATTCTAAGACTTGCCTGTCTAATCCTGTCTCACTGTGCTAGGTGTCAGGGGTCAGTTTAGTGGCCGTAAGCTGAACCTGTGCACTGCAAGTGAGAATTAGGATTGTGGAGACTCTCCTTGTGTCTATCATTCCATCTCTGACCAAGGAGTTTACTGCCACAGCCGTTGGTAACCCTTTAGGGTTTTGCTGTTGCCCTTAGCAACAGCATTTCGGGTTCTCTACGTATTAAAACACAACATCTTGCTTTTCCCATCTGAGCAGTTCTAATACAAGGGAGATACCCAGTTCCTTAGCCTCTGGGCTTCTCTGTTCACTTTGTGTGTATTTTGTTACCCTATCACCTTCTGTGTACGTTATGTCATATTCCCCAGTCTGTCTGTGAGTCCATTTGTTTTGCATAACAGTTCAAACACCAGTACTTTCCTGCAGGCACTGGTGTGCATAACATATTCAGCAGCCTAATACTCCTGTTGAAATTTTGTGGGAATATGGAGCATACCCCTCAAAATACGTTGCAACAGGTGGTCGATCAGGTGCAGGTCCTGACTCGACAATTTAATGATTTGTCCATTAAAATGCACACCTCCCAGGCTGCTGGCGGAGCTCCCGCAGCAGCAGCACCTTCAGGGGTTAAGGAGCCGAAAGTAAATCTCCCGGATCGTTTTTCTGGAGATCGCTCGCAGTTCTTTTGTTTCAAGGAGAGCTGCAAGCTATACTTCCGGCATAGGCCTCAGTCTTCTGGGTCGGAGATTCAGCGGGTGGGCATAGTGATTTCCTTGATACAAGGAGACCCACAGGTCTGGGCATATGGGTTGCAGCCCGACTGTCCGTCGCTTAAAAGTGTTGATGCTTTTTTTACGGCACTGGGCATGTTGTATGATGACCCTGACAAGACGGCCTCAGCCGAGGCTCAGATTTCGATCCTTAAGCAAGGGCGAAGGCCAGTTGAGGTTTACTGTACGGAGTTTCGGAGGTTGGCCCATGATACCCAGTGGAATGACCCAGCCCTGAGACACCAGTACCGAAGAGGTCTTTCTAACCAGATAAAGGACCAACTGGTACAATATCCCTTGCCTGATAGCTTGGATCAGCTCATGCAGTCATCCATCCGGGTGGATAGACGGCTGAGAGAGCGTAGGCTTGAAAGGGAGACTGAGATTTCCTTCCTTCCCAAGGGAACCTCAGACTCTGAGGAATTTTCCGAGGAGCCTATGCAGATTGGGGCTACCCGCCTCTCCTCGCGTGAGAAGACGCGGAGGAGACAGCAGGGGTTGTGTTTGTACTGTGGGAATATTGGTCATGTGGTAGTATCATGCCCAGAAAAGCCGGAAAACTTCAGGGCCTGAGGGTGATGGGAAATATCCTGTCAGGCCAGAAGTCAGAATTTCCCAAGAAGACTTTTATCATTCCGGTGACCTTGAAGATCCTCGGTCAAACTGTCAAGACTGAGGCCTTTGTGGACAGTGGGGCCGACGGGGTTTTTATGGACCGCCAATTCGCCCTGAAACACTCTGTTCCCTTAGTACCCTTGGCATCGGAAATTGAGATTTGTGGGTTAAACGGGGAACCATTATCCCAAGGTAAAATTACCTCTTGCACTAGCCAGATTTCTTTGTTTATTGGAGCCACACACTCTGAAAAATTGTCCTTTTATGTGACTGTCTGTACTTTTGCCCCATTGGTGTTGGGGTTACCCTGGTTAAGGGCCCACAATCCTCAATTTGACTGGGTCTCTGGGGAGATTCTTAGTTGGGGTACTGATTGTTTCAGGAGTTGCTTGAGCCTTCCAGTCAGGCTCTCGCAGCTAAGTTTGCCAGGATTGCCAGGGTGTTATGCAGATTTTGCGGACGTGTTCTCCAAAAAAGTTGCAGAGGTACTACCTCCCCATCGTCCCTATGACTGTGCCATTGATTTGTTGCCAAATGCTAAGCTTCCCAAGAGCAGGTTGTACTCCCTGTCACGTCCTGAGACTCAGGCTATGGCAGAGTACATTCAGGAGAACTTGGCTAAGGGATTTATCAGACCTTCACAGTCTCCAGTTGGGTCGGGGTTCTTCTTCGTGGGTAAAAAGGACGGTTCGTTGCGACCCTGCATCGACTTCAGGGAATTGAACCGTATCACGATTAAAAACTCATACCCACTGCCTCTCATTTCGGTCTTGTTTGACCAGCTTCGTACTGCCACCATTTTTTCTAAGATTGACCTACGCGGTGCGTACAATCTAATCCGAATAAGAGAGGGAGATGAATGGAAGACTGCCTTTAATACCCACTCAGGGCATTATGAATATTTGGTGATGCCTTTTGGGCTCTGTAATGCCCCGGCAGTCTTCCAGGATTTCATGAATGATGTGCTCAGGGAATATTTGGATAGATTCTTAGTTGTATACTTAGATGACATCCTAATCTTCTCCCATTCCCTGGAGGAACATCGGAAGCATGTACGCTTAGTCCTCCAGAAACTCAGAGACCACCGGCTTGGGGCGAAGCTGGAGAAGTGCGAATTTGAAGTTCAGCAAATCGCATTTCTAGGATATATTATCTCCCCAGAAGGTTTCCAAATGGAGGGTTCCAAGGTACAGGCAGTCCTGGATTGGGTGCAGCCCACTAGTTTGAAGGCGCTTCAGCGTTTCCTGGGCTTTGCGAATTTTTATAGACGATTTATCGCTGGATTTTCGTCTATAGTGGCGCCCTTGGTGGCACTCACTAAGAAAGGGGCGGATGTTGCTCACTGGTCTTGTGAGGCTAAAGCGGCTTTTGCCCATCTCAAAAGGGCATTTGTTTCGGCCAAGGTGCTGCGACACCCAGATCCAGAGCGTCCTTTTGTGGTGGAGGTGGATGCCTCTGAGATGGGTATTGGGGCAGTGCTTTCTCAGATGGGAGTGTCTGATAATCGCCTTCATCCCTGTGCTTACTTTTCCCGTAAATTTTCGCCTGCCGAGATGAATTATGACGTGGGTAACCGGGAATTGTTGGCTATTAAGGATGCACTCGAGGAGTGGAGACACTGGCTTGAGGGGGCTAAGTTTGTGGTCTCAATTCTCACTGACCATAAGAATCTGGCATATTTAGAGTCAGCGAAGCGTCTCTATGCCAGGCAGGCACGATGGGCTTTGTTTTTTGCTCGCTTTAATTTTTTGATAACATATCGCCCTGGGTCAAAAAACATCAAGGCTGATGCGCTCTCGCTGAGTTTTGCTCCAATCCAGGAGACCACCGAGGAGCCGTTGCCCATTGTTTCCCCATCATGTATTAAAGTGGGCATTACCCAGGACCTCTTATCATTAGTCCTTAGAGCACAGGAGCAGGCTCCTCCAGACCTTCCGGTAGGTCTTTTGTTTGTGCCTCCTAGGTTAAGACAGCGAGTGTTCCTGGAATTCCATGCCAAGAAGTCTGCAGGTCACCCGGGTATTGCCAGAACTCGGGAGTTGCTATCTAGGGCGGTGTGGTGGCCCTCGGTGGCTAAGGATGTGGATCAGTGGGTTCGAGCATGTGACATCTGTGCCCGAAATAAGACTCCTAGAGGGGTTCCTGTTGGCCCATTACATCCACTCTCTATCCCATCTAAGCCATGGACCCACATTTCAATGGATTTTGTGGTGGACTTGCCCAAATCCTCGGGGATGACAGCCATCTGGGTTGTCGTTGACAGGTTTTCGAAGATGGCGCACTTCGTTCCACTGGTTGGGCTGCCATCGGCCAGACGCCTGTCTGAATTATTTATGCTGCATGTTGTGCGTCTCCACGGGTTGCCACTTGATGTGGTCTCTGACCGCGGATCCCAATTTGTGGCCAAATTCTGGAGGGCATTTTGTTCCGATCTCCAGATTTCTGTCAGCTTGTCGTCGGGCTACCATCCGCAGTCTAATGGGCAGACTGAAAGGGTGAACCAGTCCTTGGAGCAGTTCCTCAGGTGTTATGTCTCCAAGTGTCAGACTGACTGGGTTGCTCATCTGTCCATGGCGGAGTTTGCCTATAACAACGCGGCTCACTCTGCTACAGGGATCTCTCCCTTCCTTTGTGTGTATGGGCATCATCCTAAGGCCAATTCTTTTGACCCCCTGGACTCCACGCCTGGTGGTTCCTCTGTGGTTTCGGTCCTTAGAGGTATTTGGCGGAAAGTGAAGAAAGCCCTTGTGTCTGTGTCATTAGTTACCAAAAGGGTTTTTGATAAGCGGAAAAGACCCTGCAGCTTCAAATTAGGAGACTTCGTCTGGTTGTCTACCAAGAATTTGAAGTTGAGACAGCCATCTCATAAGTTAGGCCCCCGGTTCATCGGCCCTTATAAGATCACCAGGGTTATCAATCCGGTGGCATTTCAGTTAGATCTGCCCCGTTCTTTGGGTATCAATAAAACATTTCATTGTTCCCTTTTAAAACGGGCGATTAGTAATCCTTCTTCCAGTGGAAGACCTTCCCCTCTTCTGATACGTGGCCAGAGGGAGTTTGTTGTTGAAAGGATTCTTGACTCCAAGGTGGTTCGGGGTCGGCTGTCATTTTTGGTGCACTGGAAGGGGTATGGCCCGGAGGAGCGGCCCCCAGACTGATACGCTCTTTCTTCTCGCAGTTCCCCGATAAACCCGGTGGTAGGGGTTCTTTGACCCCTCGTCAGAGGGGGGGTACTGTTAGGGTCTCCTGCCCTGTGCTGCCACGTCGTCATGGCAACCGGGAGACAAGTGCTAGCGGAGTAACCTGAGCGCAGCTGATACTCCGGTTCGGGTCTTTTGCTGTGCAGTGGTTATAGGCTCTGTGCATGGCAGGGGATCCGGTGCTGGTTTTTGTGCTCACAGTCTGTGAGGTCTGAGTGGGGCGTGGACAGCACCTGCTTTATAAGGCCTCTTTTCAGGGTAAGCAGATGCTGCTGAATCTTTGTTGGTTAGTCAGTTTCTGAAAGTTAGCCAGTACTGTGTAGCTTTGTATTTGTTTGTTGCTTACTGCAAATAGGCCTGGGGATTTGGTATTACACTCTGCCAATCCAGACCTAGCAGTAAGACTGGAGTCAGTCGTTTAGATTGCTGGGGTTCTGTTACTACTCTGTGAACTTAGCAAGTTTGCGGCTGTATTCTAAGACTTGCCTGTCTAATCCTGTCTCACTGTGCTAGGTGTCAGGGGTCAGTTTAGTGGCAGTAAGCTGAACCTGTGCACTGCAAGTGAGAATTAGGATTGTGGAGACTCTCCTTGTGTCTATCATTCCATCTCTGACCAAGGAGTTTACTGCCATACCCGTTGGTAACCCTTTAGGGTTTTGCTGTTGCCCTTAGCAACAGCATTTCGGGTTCTCTACGTATTAAAACACAACATCTTGCTTTTCCCATCTGAGCAGTTCTAATACAAGGGAGATACCCAGTTCCTTAGCCTCTGGGCTTCTCTGTTCACTTTGTGTGTATTTTGTTACCCTATCACCTTCTGTGTACGTTATGTCATATTCCCCAGTCTGTCTGTGAGTCCATTTGTTTTGCATAACAGTTCAAACACCAGTACTTTCCTGCAGGCACTGGTGTGCATAACAGTACTCAGAATTCAACCTCCCTTAGTTCCTTCAGTGGCTCCTTGGGATTTGTCATTGGTTCTTCGAGCCTTGCAACAGTCACCATTTGAACCTCTAGACTCGGTAGACGTCAAGTGGGTAACTGCAAAGACCCTATTTTTCTTAGTAATTGCTTCAGAGAGAAGGTTGTCAGATTCAGGAGGTCTTTCAGGTTATTCCACACCAAATCAACAGAGGTTTCAGACTGACTGTTTCAGATTGTAATGAAATTCTGTATAATCAATGCTGCCATGGGTGTAAAGAAAACCCCCAAAACCTTAGGCTGATATGTTCAATGGTTTTGAAGTTATATGCCTTTAAAGCCGCAATTTTTTCATGAAAAATGTGCTATTACAGTCTAATTTTAAACCTCTTTTTATGGGCTTTCATATGATATATAACACAGCAGTATGTTTCCATAAAAATTGAAAAAACAATATTTTGATTTTCTAAAAAATACAATATTTAAGATTTTTTGAAAAAAATACAAAAAATTGTTCATACTGTTGTTAATAAATCCCCAAAGTTTGGGATCATGATGGGATTACATGTTATAAAAGCTTTCATTTTTGAGTGATTCATGAAAATTGTATTTAAAAATCAACAAAAATATTTTTTCTAGTTCACTACATTAGAGGAATGCACGTTCCTCTTCAGGTGTGCTTGGGAATGAGCTTCTACAGACAGCGCATGCTCCCACTTTTCTGCAGGCGCATAAACTTAAGTGGAAAGATAGTCCATGTGGAAAGATACTTCAATTGTGTTGAATAGGCCCACCTTTTACATGTGTTGTGGTCCAGGGACTGATAGGTTTGGGAGGCTTTAAATAGTGAATAAAAGCTCATTGGTCCCAAAGTTAAGCCCACCCAAACCTAACCTGTCCCTGGACCATTTGTGTCATATTTGAAAAAAGTGTAATGTTTATTTAGTGAGGAGTATCAGACTGGGAGAATGTGTGCTGGAAGCAGGAAGGAATAGCAACTTGGAGAATGGGTGCTAGGTGGGAGAGATGCAGCAGACTGGGAGCAACACTTTACTCACAAGAAGAAGCTTCATTCACCCAGCTATCATTGAACCAGTGCTCAAGCTTCTGAATAATTCTCCCATTTGTGGTGTAATACATGGTAAAACCAAAAACTGAGCATCTTAGCTATATTGTTATTTCAGACCAGCTGGAACCCAACACAGTGACAATCTACTGCTAGCAGAGGAAAAACTTTTTGCAAAATAAATTTGAGAAAAATATTTTCTACTTCTCCAATGGGTCTGCCACACAATTTAAGAACAAAAATAGAACACCCCCCCCCCCCCTGAACATCACGTCCCAAGCCCGGATCCGAGTCCAGCTCGGGTTTTCCCACCAGACTCGGAAACCAGAACAAGGCAAAACGTCATCATCCCACTGTTGGATTCTCGCGGGGTTTGGATTGGTTTGCTGCCATAAGTCCAGTGGTGGTGTCCTGTGCTGCCATAAGTGCAGTGGTGCTGCCATGTAAGTCCAGTTCAGTGGTGCTGTGTTGCGCTGCATCAGTCCAGTGGTGGTGTCCTGTGCTGCCATAAGTCCAGTGGTGGTGTCCTGTGTTGCCATAAGGCCAGTGGTGCTGCCATATAGGGCCAGTCCAGTGGTGCTGCCATATAAGTCAAGTCCAGTAGTGCTGCCATATAAGTCCAGTCCAGAGGTGCTGTTGTATAAGTCCAGTCCAGTGGTGCTGCCATATAAGAACAGTCTAGAGGTGCTGTCGTATAAATCCAGTCCAGTGGTGTTGCCGTATAAGTCCAGCGGTACTGCCGTATAAGTCCAGGAGTACTGCCATATAAGTCCAGTCCAAAGGTGCTGCCATATAAATCCAGTCCAGTGGTGCTGCCGTATAAGTCTAGTCCAGTGGTGCAGCCATATAAGTCCAGCGGTACTGCCGTATAAGTCCAGGAGTGCTGCCATATAAGTCCAGTCCAGTGGTGCTGCCGTATAAGTCCAGCAGTACTGCTGGATAAGTCCAGTCTAGTGGTGCTGCCATATAAGTCATGAGGTACTGCCATATAAGTCCAGCGGTACTGCCGTATAAGTCCATGGGTACTGCCGTATAGGTCCAGTGGTGCTGCTGTATAAGTCCAGTGGTGCTGTTGTATAAGTTCAGTCCAGTGGTGCTGCCATTTAAGTCTAGTGGTGCTGCTGTATAAGTCCGGGGGTACTGCCGTATAAGTCCAGGGGTGCTGCCAAATAAGTCCAGTCCAGTGGTGCTGGCATATAAGTCCAGGGGTACTGCCAAATAAGTCCAGCAGTACTGCTGTATAAGTCCAGGGGTACAGCCGTATAAGTCCAGTCCATGGTGCTGCCGTATAAGTCCAGTCCAGTGGTGCTGCCGTATAAGTCCAGGGGTACTGCCGTATAAGTCCAAGCGAACTACCATATAAGTCCAGTCCAGTGGTGCTGCCATATAAGTCCAGGGGAACTGCCATATAAGTCCAGTCCAGTGGTGCTGCCGTATAAGTCCAGTGTTGGTGCCATATAAGTCCAGGGGTACTGCCGTATAAGTCCAGTGGTGCTGTCCTGTGCTATATATTATTTATTATAAATAAAAGGGTTATTAATATTTAATCCAAATAATTTTTACAGGGTTTGCCCTGTGTGGTGTAGGGGTACGCTCTCCTGTGCCGCATATTGTTATATAACTCCAGAAAAATAATGGAGAACAAAAATTTGGAGGATAAAATAGGAAAAGTTAAAGAACCACTTCCTCCTACTGCTGCTGCAGCTGCTGTTGTTGCGGCTGGGAGTCGATCGTCATCCCAGAGGGGAAGTCAGAAGACCACTTGTACTACTTCAGCTAAGCAATTGACTGTCCAACAGTACTTTGCGAGGAAGATGAAATATGACAGCAGTCATCCTGTTGCAAAGCGGATAACTGAGGCCTTGACAGCTATGTTGGTGTTAGACGTGCATCCTGTATCCACCATTAGTGCAGTTGGATGTAGACAATTGATTGAGGTAGTGTGTCCCCGGTACCAAATTCCATCTAGATTCCACTTCACTAGGAAAGTGATTCCCGGACTGTACAGAGACATTAAGAAAGTGTCCTCGGTGCCCTGCAAAATGCAGTTGTACCCAGTGTACACTTAACCACGGACATGTAGACAAGTAGAGCAGGGCAAACTAAGAACTAGACTGTGGAATACAGGACTACATGACTGTGACAGCCCACTGGGTAGATGTATTGCCTCCCACAGTAAAAACAGCAGCGGCACTAGTAGCAGCGTCTCACAAATGCCAGCTTGTTCCTAGGCAGGCTACTCTGTGTATCACCAGTTTCCATAAGAGGCACACTGCTGACAACCTCTTACGGAAACTGAGGGACATCATTGCACAATGGCTTACCCCACTTAGACTCTCCTGGGGATTTGTGATATCGGACATTGCCACCAAAATTGTGCGTGCATTACATCCTGGCAAATTCCAGCACATCCCATGTTTTGCACATACAATTAATTTGGTGGTGCAGAGTTTTTTTTTTAAATTACAGGGGTGTGCAGGAGATGCTGTCGGTGGCCCGAAAAATTGCGGGACACTTTTGACATTCAGCCACTGTGTGCCACTCCTAGATGGTGTTTGTGCTGCCCATTTGGGTCGCTTAACTTAGTCATCCAGCTACCTCATTGCACCTCTTTTTCTCCTTTGCATGATGTGCTGTTTGGGGCCTAGTTTTTAAAAGTGCCATCCTGTCTGACACTGCAATGCCACTCCTAGATGGGCCAGGTGTTTGTGCCGCCCACTTGGGTCGCTTAACTTAGTCATCCAGCTATCTCATTGCGCCTCTTTTTCTTCTTTGAATTATGTGCTGTTTGTGGCCAAGTTTTTAAAAGTGCCATCCTATCTGACACTGCAGTGCCACTCCTAGATGGGCTAGGTGTTTATGCCGCCAACTTGGGTCGCTTAGCTTAGTCATCCAGTGATCTCGGTGCAACCTTTTGGTCTAAAAACAATATTGTGAGGTGTGCAGAATAGACTGGAAATGAGTGGAAATGAATCTTATTGAGGTTAATAATACCATAGGATCAAAATTACCCCCAAATTCTGTAATTTTAGCTGTTTTTATGGGGTTTTTTATCCAAAAATTATCCAGATCCAAAACCAAAACACGAAAGTATGGTTTTGGCAAAACCAATCCAGATCCAAAACACGAGCGGGGAACCAGATCCAAAACCAAAACACAAAACCCGAAAAGTGCCCCCCACACATCTCTAGCTTTGATACAGTACATCACCACCCGAAAATGGTCCAAACAGATCTAAAAACTTAAGTTAGCAGCAGCAGAGACGATACATTTCAAAGGCTCAAAGGAAACATTTTTTGACTGCGGAGACAGGAGTTTGCCCCAAATGCAAAGGAACACCCGCCACTTGTATACACAATTTTTGGACATGTAAGACAGTTAAGAAGTTTTGGTATAAAATTATTGACTTCATTAGATACAAGCTATTTTACGTGGTCCCTTTAGAACCACTATCCCTTATTATGCGCCAAATTTTAGGAATTGGGTCAATAGATACAGGCCAGAAATATTTGAGACCTTTTCTTACAGTTTTAGTCACAGTTGCCAAGAAAATTATTTTGTCTGCCTGGATCTTCCGATCCCCTCCCAAAATGGCAGCAGTACACCAAACACTGATGAAAACTTTGTATCTTGATAATCTTCGTTACCCAGCATTGATAAGGGGGCACTCCAGTTCAAATGAAATTTGACACTTTATCTGCCGATGCTCAGACCAAAATATTTCAAATATTTGAACATACTTAATGGTACTTAACTAAAAAATTGTTAGAAGCTTCCTCCTAATGTTCTTTCCAGATACTTGTGTTCCTACTCTTAGAACTTAATTTGAAAGCCCAATGATACTAAATACTGGATGCATTTGCATGTAGCCCACAAATGTTAGATAGCTTTATTATTTTTTACACTGTCATTTAGATTTCAGTTCATACACACCCCACACAAATCTAATTTGTGGATCGGGTAGGATTTTCTCCACATAGATTTTTCCATACAGGTTATATCACACTACTGTATAAAGGTCCGTTTTCCCATACATGCATTGGGCACTTGTATGGCTCACCTTGCATGTAACCTTCATAGTGGGCCCAACATGGCTGCCTCATCTGGTACACTTGTGAATGGGATGAAAAGGATGGGATGAAAAATACATGGACCTGATAGTTTTGTTGGGACCCTTCTCTGAGTGTTAGGATGCTGCAATCACCCCCATTTTGTGTAATATCTTCTAGGGGTAGACTATTCTACCAGGGTAATCCTACGCAGTGCGCCCAAGATGGCTGCCTCACCTTATACCTTGTGAGGGCTGAATACACAGCCCATGTAAGTTATTACCCAATATGCGTTCTAGGTTTTCAATTTTATGTCTGTGTGGCTTGTGTATTGGTGTATTAATCTTCTGTATTATGGTGATCATTCCGAGTTGTTCGCTGTTTGCCGATTTTCGCAACGGAGCGATTATGTGGAAAATGCGCATGCACATGGTACGCATCGCGCATGTGCTAAGTACTTTCACATAAAACTTAGTAGATTTACACAAGGCAGACCGACGTTTTTTCATCGCTGGGGGGATCGTAGTGTGATTGACAGGAAGTAGGTGTTTCTGGGCGGTAACTGGACGTTTTCTGGGAGTGTGCTAAAAAACGCAGGCGTGCCAGGCAAAAACGCAGGAGTGGCTGGGGAAACGGGGGAGTGGCTGGGCGTGTTTGTGACATCAAACCAGGAACTACACAGACTGAGCTGATCGCAAACTAGGAGTAAGTCTGGAGCTACTCAGAAACTGCTGCAAATTATTTAGTAGCAGTTCTACTAATCTTTCGTTCGCAATTCTGCTAAACTAAGATACACTCCCAGAGGGCGGCGGCCTAGCTTTTGCAATGCTGCTAAAAGCAGCTAGCGAGCGAACAACTCGGAATGAGGGCCAATGTGCATTGTTTTTGACGCTTGAGTCCTGTTTGGAGAAAGAGTGCTATATAAATATTAACATTAATTTTATTATTATTATTATTAACTGCATCTCCAACCACATCTGAATCAGGTCCA